>NC_081337.1:7683997-7986305 GCF_022539665.2 Daphnia carinata
TCCTAACCAAAATTTAGCTTTGGGTGTCAGTCATTTAAATAGGCAGCATTTAAATAGGCAGCAAGTGAGTATGACGCTGTGGAATAGTTCGCAGCTGCCTTGCTGATTTCAACATGGGTTCGAATTTTTTATGTTATATTATTTAAATATTTTTTTTTGCGTTTAACAATTCTTTGCCTCTGCCCGTCGGCCCACTCACTGCCTCCACCGCACAGTTTTTGCCCGTATCACTTTATTTGCTATTATCTAACGCACCCGCTTTCCGTGCCCGTCGGCTTATGTGGTGTCGCCCACCTTTAAGCAAAGCCGGAAAGCACTGAAAAATTGCTTAAATCCACGTTTCCATCCACATTCTAGTCTTCCAAAACCTAATCCTGCTGATTCACTACAGCGGGCGGCGGTTTGAACCCTTTTCAGGTAGTCTCCCTGCCAGCCAATCACAGCAAATGTATAACGCGACGGACACACAAAACTCCTCCCCATTTTTCCTTGTTTTTTATTCGAGTTTGTAGCTTCTATGGCTGGTTTATTGGAAATTTTAGTACTGTACTTATTATTTCCTTAATCACGCATGTCAAACATTAACGAGGTAAAATAATTAAGTGTTTGTGCTGCTTGTTTTATTTCTTTTACCGAGCGATTCTTATGCCATTTTGGTATTTGGATATGGTTCACCATATGAAACCATGATGAAAAAAAAATGTTTCATTATTATGACATTTTGGACCATCTTTGTTGTTGTATTAGGTGTGTAAACATGACTCATTGAATTCCATTAGCAAATATTAATCTTTCTTTTTAAGGTGTGTATTGGTACCTAAAACATTTACATCATGACTCACACAGTTTAATGCGAACCATTTTAGCTAAGGGAGCAAGTTCCACTAGTGAACCAGCAGCTAAGGTGTTTTTTAATTCTATGAAAAAGTATTGCAATCTACCATCTTCTGATAGTGTTTTTGGCTTTGAAGGTAAACATCCTTGTTTATTATAAAGAACTAATCGCAAATGATTTCAATGAGTAAGTTAATGCTGGCTTAACAAAACAGGTGATTTTGAAGAATCATATGGTCTTTTAGGAGTAATAACAATATTTAGACATGGTGATCGGGGTCCATTGACTACTTTGGATGACAAGAGAAAAATAAATTGTAGTTCTTACATAACAAAAAGCTATAAGAAACTGGAAAAAATTGTAAGAACACATAAATCTGAAACTCTTGCTGCTAAACTACTTCCGAGAAGGTGATACAGGAAAATATGTAATTTTTGTAGCTTCCAAATTCTTTTTTATTTTTTCTAGTGATTTTTGTATTCCTGGGGTATTATCTAAGCAAGGAGCTTCCCAGCTAATAGAACTAGGAAATGGTTTCAAGGAATCATATGCAAAACATTGCAATTTCTCAGATTCTAATATTATTAAACACCTTTCCGCAAATACAACCTCATACAGGTACCTTTAATGACAAAAGTTTTTAGAATATATATCTGACATCCCTATAATTAGTCGGACAATTCAGTCAGCATATTCCTTCTTATTTGGACTTGTGGGTTCAGTGTTTTTAAACATAAACATACAAAAGTCGGGTGACGTGACTTTCTGTTCCAAATATTGCCGATGCGAAGCTGCAAATCGGTTTGAAAAATTGTAATTGAATAGATTTCTATCTTATTGTTTTTCATAAAGCACATAAATCAATTCACGTAACTTTTTTTTCGATTATTATTTTAGGCACAAGTTTGAACTAAATGATCTATTTAAAAGCGATGTCAGTGTAGCAAATTTTTCGTCCCAGGTGCGAAGAATCCTCAAAAACTCCGAGCAGTCAAAAAAATCAATTCTACCTACTACGCTAAAAGACATACTTCTCCATTATGTCTGTCATAATGATATTCCTGGCTGCTCTACCGATGAATCTATTTGTGTAAACTCTACGACAATTATACCCTTAGATTATTACTTACAGCGTGAAGCTAAAGCAAGCTCCAGTGGCCTTAACTTAAAGAAAGCGGGAATTCTTCGTGCATATAGACTCTTGAACGCTATTGATCAACAGATTTTGTCATGGATTAATATGTCAAAAAAGCGCAAAGCAAAAAATTTTCTGTATTTTCCCTATTTCCATGTCTTTTCCGGACATGACTTAACTTTGATGTATATTCTCACAAGCCTAGGCATTTACGATGGTTACCTACCGCATTATGCATCCCGGCTTACTTTTGAAGTTCTTTCTAAAAGAAGCCAATATTACTTACGTGTATTGTGGAATGGCTTCGATGTCACCCAAAACATTTGTCCCTCCTCTCAGACCTATTGCAATGCTCGTTTTCTTGCAACTTTCATCCGCCTTGAAATGAAGCGCTACTTTCAAACTGAGGATTTCCTGAGAGCCTGTAACCTCTAGTCTGCAGTTTATTTGTCTCCACATCTATCACTTAAGAAGTCGCGTATACGTTAAAACACAACGTTTGTTTTTTTATTTTGTTTCTCACAATTTTATTAATACATAAAAATTTTCTCTTATTTGCCTACGGGTTCCAATGGTCTTCTTTAAAAAAAAATAGCGAAGACTTTTCTTTTCTGATTAAGGTATATACCTCCATACATCTAGCTGTTCAGACCACATTAAGAAACCGTTCATACTTACAATGTCGTTTAGCAAGAATAATGGATTAAAGGAAGCTTCGCATGAAAGAGATCAAAATACTATTCAAATCCTAGAATAAACTGCTGTACGACAAAAAACGCAACCTAAGGCGTCAAAGTACTGTGCTTCATTGCATTTAAAAGTTTTTCTTTTTCGCATTGGTTATATTCGCAAGAAACAAACAGATGCTGCAGCCTTGCAGGTCTGCAGCATTTTTGTAACACGAGCTAGACTTCTGCTTCATATATCGATTTAAAAATTTCGATTACAAATGATTTCATGATATATAATAAAACAAATTGAAACAAGTTTTTAACCTTATATGAAAAATGTCTAACGAAATTTTAAAATTTTGAAATTTTGAAATTTTTTTTTCTGTTAAGAAAATTTCTGTAAAGAAGTTTTCTGTTCTTGAGTAAAAGTTACCTATTAGTACTGCAACCTACAG
Organism: Daphnia carinata; assembly: GCF_022539665.2. Classification (NCBI taxonomy): domain Eukaryota; kingdom Metazoa; phylum Arthropoda; class Branchiopoda; order Diplostraca; family Daphniidae; genus Daphnia; species Daphnia carinata. Next base: position 7,687,094 of record NC_081337.1, read on the forward strand.
CCACGCCACCTTCTGCTGCGGACGCCATTGCCGAGAAGAGAAGTGTATTCCGTGGATATACCGTTGATAGTACCGACAAATAAGTCAGATTTTAAAAACTTTTGACGGCGGCGTTATGTCTCGTAACCGAGAAAGTACCAATACAGACAATAAAGTCTATGTTGGAGACTTGGGTAAGCAATTCCAAGATTTTTGACTTACACATCAACCTTCTTATCACGAAGAAAAGTGTCACTACTGCTTGCACGTTGAGTATTATTTTTGTGTAATCATTAATTGATGTACGCATTAGGAAATAATGCATCGAAAGGAGAACTAGAAGACGCCTTCTCTTATTATGGAAGACTGCGAAGTGTCTGGGTTGCAAGAAATCCTCCTGGGTTTGCCTTCATTGAATTTGAAGATCCGAGAGATGCAGAAGATGCTGTTCGTGGCTTGGATGGAAGGTAAGAAATGACAATGAATAATATTAGTTCTTAGTAACTGAATTATAAGTAAATATTGCAAAGCAAATAATCATAGTAAGCGAGGAAAGTTACTATCCTTTTAGCCATATTCAATATTATGTAGGATTTTGTTCCATTGAGTGCATGCACCAATTTGTGTTGCATTAACCAGTTTTGTCATCAATGTTGGATATCACTTGTTAGCTTTCCAAGTTGCAGAAATAAGGAATAAAACCGATGAATTATCGAATTACAGAACCGTATGCGGCCGTCGTTGCAGAGTAGAACTTTCTACCGGACGTACCCGTTCGCGTGGTTATAGTGGACCATCTAGACGTGGAAGACCTTTTCATCCAGAAGATCGCTGCTATGAATGCGGCAGTCGAGGCCATTATGCTCGAGATTGTCCTTTGTACAGTCGTGGTCGTAGGCGGTAAGTTAAAGACTACCCGGTTTTAGTTCTTAAATCATGATTCTGTAGATTGCTAAAGCTTGCAGCATTTCTTGGTTAACTTGAAGTTCTGAGTAAGCTTTGATGCTATAACAGAGTAAAAAGAAAGAGGCTATATGAAAAAATTACTCAAAATATTTAATTAATTGTTACTTGTTGATATATTCTAATTTGTGTTAAAAAGGCAAGTCTCAATTGTGGAATTGTGACTATATGTTAAAAGTAACGTTGGGTGGTTTATTGATGGCGTTTTGTAGGCCGAACGTCGGTAGCTTGAGGACCGGCGACGGTCTACCTTCTGCCAGTCGGCTAACAGCTAGTCTACGTGACGTTCTGCGCTGAGAGACACATTGATCAGCGTCAGACAAGTCTGCTAGAATGCCCCACTGCCTCTTCGAATGAGAGACTTCGATTAGCCTCGACACTTAAACTTGAAACTCCCTCGTCGTTCGGAAGTGGACATCGCTCTACTTTCTTGATCCCTCACACAAACAAACAAAAAAGAAAATTAACCATTCTGTACAGTAGCTCTAAATTATTCAGGAACTTCAACAAAACCTGTAGTATTATTTCTGTTGTTTTCACCAAGTGATCACCTCATTGATGTGCTACGTCGTCGTACGCCTCTAGCTCCCGTCTGCTCTTAAAACGTCCAGAAAATCGTTGATCCATCTGAGACAGCGGCCGTTACGCTCCATCTCAATACTTGCCAATTTTGTCCACGAGAATCATCAAACCGTGTTTTTTTTTTTTTATTATTATTATTTTGTTCGATAGCCCGCAAAATTAAAACGAAATTATTTTTTCTTTATTATTATTTTATGTCAATAGTGGTTCGAGAAGCAATACTCATTCACGTAGCCGCTCACGTAGCCGCTCGCGTTCTAGGAATCGCAGCCGAAGCCGCTCCAACTCCCGTCGTTCTAGGTCGCCAAGCCGTCCCAAGTATAAAGTTTAAAGCTTAGAGTTTACCGTGTTGAATGAAAGTAAATGAGTTCAATTGTTGTCTTCTTTCCAGGAATCGCTCGCGTAGTCGCTCCACATCTCGCCATTCTCGTCGTTCCCGATCGGTTTCACGCCACTCTCGCCGTACTCGATCTCCCACCCGATCCAAGTGAGTGTTGTGTGGTTGACTTTTTCTGTTGCGATTTCATAACAACCGCAACTGGAATTAATACCTCTTGCCGTACAGGTCAAAATCAGTATCACGTCGATCGGTGTCAGACAGGAGTCAATCGCGAGATCGCTCTAGGGATAGATCGCGTTCACGTGATCGGTCTCACGATCGATCACGCTCCGTCTCTCGATCGCGCAGCAGGTAGCAAATTAAATGTATAAAATCGTTTGGACCGTTTGACCTATTTTTCTCCTATTTAGATCATCTCGGCGGAGCGTTAGCCCTCGCGCCAACGGCGACGATTGACAAATATCAGCGATATGCTAACTTTGAGCAACAAACCATTACCTTTTTCTTCCTCTTTTATTTTTTCTTCTCCCCATTTTCCGCCTTTTTTTTATTTTTTTTTCCCCACTTTATTTTTCTTTATTTTTTTAATTATTATTTTATGCCACGTTTTCTGGGTTATCTTTAGAAATAATGGCTGTGGTAGCAAAGCTATTCGGCCCAACGTTTTGCTTTTCTTCATTCTAAAATTCTTGAACCTTGAATTTCACTTACCCCCGACATGAAACAAAACCTTTCCCTCGCCCTTTCATCTCCATTACACTCCGTCGGTATCCTCCATTTCCCCCAACATCGCTACCCCTCATCTTATTATTATTCAGTCGACATTCCACATTTCCAAGTTGGAAGAGAACTGCAATACATGACTCATTGGAAAGTTTCAAAATTTCACGCTATTGTGTGGTAATTAAAAGGCAGTGCACTCGATAATCTGTTTAACATTTACCGTATTCCACAAGCGTAAAGGTTTGCTATGAAGGATAACTGCAGAATTTAGATTTCAGTTGGGATGGAACTGCACACCTGTCCTTGTCCGCTGCTCACATGACGGTCTGCTATAATAGGACGCACGCTTCCCCTCCAGGAAGTGTCCCTCCTATTTGGTAAAAAAAAAAATTATAAGTATAAAAAAGGCTTTCTCTCCTACGTTTGTCTTTTAGCCACAGAGGGGGAGTACTGCAGGTGTGTGAGCATAGAAGGGATGTAAAAGGCGACGGTGTAGCTGCCCGATTCGTATTCAGTTAACTACAGTCGGTGGAAGAACACGGTGGTTTGCTGCCCATTGTCTGATGGTTTTCTTAGTGTGTTGCTCGTACTAGCCGAAATCGTGTTCGCCGGATTATTCTCCGACGTCCTTCATTCCGCAAGACTGCGTATTTAGTGAATTCAAAATAGATCTGACCTTTACCAATGGTATTTTCATTTTTGACCGTTGAGTAAAAAGCACGAACGGTAAAAACAGATCAGGTGGTTGCACGTGATGGGCGAGTGCAGGTCGCCAGTGGAAATTTTTTTGGTTGGCTAGTTCGCGCCTGTACCCTGCGCTTTTTTTGTGTGTGTGTGTTTTCGGCTCTACTTTGAGGGCGGAAACGGTCAACGCATCCGTTGCCTTGGGCATTAGGTGACGATTGTATTGTTCCATTGTGTTTGTGTGCCCCTATTCAAATTTCGAAAAGCTCTGAGACGTTATGGATATCTATTCAGATGCCGATGATAATGTCCCTTTGAAGCCGACCAAGTTGAGAACAATACGACTTAATCGAAGACCAGGTGTTCCATATTTTGGATTTGGGGTAGGCAAGAACAATTTCCCGTCTTTTTAAAATTGGAATTTAATCGAATCAAATTATCCTTGTAGATACGTGGAGGGCGTGAGTATGGATTAGGATTTTTTGTCACCAAGGTCGTAGCTGGTAGCGAAAGCGAGTTGCAAGGATTGTCGGTAAGTCAAGTGCTATAAAGTTATCAAATTCGCTCTCCTATTAATATTGCCATTTTGTTTTTAGGTTGGAGATCAGGTGAGAGGAATATTAATGCGGGTACAGTTTGGTAAGATCTGATTCATGTGTTTTACGATTCCAGGTAATTCGCATCGATGGGATGCGAGTAGAAGAGGCATTACACCGAGAAATGCTGAATTTCATTCGATCGAAATCGCACATCACTTTGTCAGTTAGAAGTAAGTTTGTTCTAGAGTCCTCGATAACATGATTTGCGAAACGTTCTAAATTCCATTATTCACATAGGTGGAGGCCTCGTCCCATTTTATGAGTGAGTTTGCGCCACTTTTTTGTTTTCTATTAGACACCCTAGTCACGCAATTGAATTTAACAGATGTACCAATCACGCCCTATCATGGCAACCGGTTAAGACTGATCGTGTCCATCATCCGGCCTTATCAGCATCCTCTTCATGGAGTCCTACCGAAGTAGCGCCCTCATTCGCCAGTTTGACTCTCCGATCACACAATAAAGGAAGATTTGGATGCAGGTTAGTTTAGCTAGCTGTCAAGGACACAGATGAATCAGTTTTAAATGTATACTGTACATATTTGCGTGACTGGCTTTTGTTGCAGTGTTTGCGAAGGTCCACCGCATAGACGAGGAGTCTATATCCAATCGACAGAGGAAGGCAGCGTAGCTCGAGTGGCCGGAATCAAAGCCGGCGATCGGATTCTTCATTGCAATGGCATGGATATGACCTCTGTGGATTTCGATGAGGTAATCAATGATCTATCCTTGAACTCGCACGTCTAATTTGTCATGCCGTTCGTCACGAGGATTACCTTGATTAGTTTTTTCTTGTCACGCTTTTAATTTGTCTGTTTTCAATTCTTACGGTGCACCAAAGAGAATTCAATTCTTTCTATTCCATTTTTATTTATTCATTTTCTTTTTTCCTCAAAAATTAATAGTCACTGGTAGGTGATCGTAAACCTCTTTTCATGCCAACGGCCTAGAAAACATTCTAAATTGAATTTCATATGTTTTGTGTTTCCCATCGATTTCCCTATAAACAGGCCGACCGACCCTATTGTTCATTAACGGACTTATTACGTCCTCATTCACTAGCTTTCATTAATTTTCCCCAAACAGGCGGTGATGATGCTGAAAGAATCGAATGTTTTGAATTTGATAATAAGCCGAGGGGCTGGTAGCGATTTCATTTCACCTGGCGAATCTTCCGGCTACAACAGCGCCGCTTCCTCCGTCAATGGCGACCAAAGCCCATTGCAAAATGGGAAACAGAAACGACTCTCCGTCGTAAGAGAAGAAATGATTGATGTCGTCGATGAAAGGTTGTCGTTTTTCATCATTTCCCACATGAAATCAGACATGTCAATGTTTCTTTTTCTTCTTTTTTTTGTGGGTCAGACGAGGCATAGTGGTCGGTAGCGCGACTGTCGATTTCTGTCACCGAAACGGCATGAATTGGAATGTACATGAAACCTGTGGCAAAGAACCGATTCATCAAGCTGTTCAGCAATGGAACCGCTCGTCTATTGTTTTAGAAGAACAAGAAGAACGAAAGCGGCTGCAAGAAGAACGCCGGCGGATTCAAGAAGCTCATAAATTGCTAGCAGAAGAAAAGGAGAAACTCGCTAGAGACCGCCAACAGCTAGAAGTAAGTGAATGTGGTTTAAAAAAAAAATCCACTTTCGTTTCCTGAATTTCAAAGTTCGTATATCTAACTCCAATTTTCTCCTTGGTAGGATGCCAGATTTCAATTACTAAACGGTTCTGCTCCTTCCTTGAAAACAATGCAACCAACGACTGTAAGCATGTCAACCCATTATCTCATTTAGTATTTGTAAAGTAATTTTATTGACACTATTGTTCTTTGGTTTTTATGTTTATTTGTTGTTTGTAGAAGCCTTACGCAGAACCGGAAACGGTGGTTAAGGCACCCGTTGGAGGAACCGTTCATGAGCAGGTGAGAATCGAACGCCATCTATGATGTGCTACATAAGATATTATTATTTCTATTTAATTACAGAATTTCTGTATGCTTACTTGTAATTTTTTTTTCACTGCAGCTTATGGTAGAATTCAAGCAAAAGATGGTGTCATTAAAAGCGACAGATGTCACCTCCGGCTGTGGACAAGAGGTAGCTATGTTTTCTGTATCAGAAGCTTATTAGCTGTCTCAAGTAATGAGATAAGACATGCCCTGATAAAATCGCTTTGTCACCAGTGATGAAACATTAGTCATTCTTACTCATCGTGTCATTCAGGTCAGTCAGGTAGGTAAAGTTAAAGAAATTTCGGCATCAAACACGCACCTGCCATTGAAAGCAAGCCAGTCTGCACCACCAGCACCTCCTTTACCTCCGGTATCCATCTCTTTAGTTAATATCGTATTGGGACAAGTAGTTAATTGCTTATCTGTGTAACAGCCGCTGCCAACAGGTGTGACTGTCGCGGCACGGAAGAAGCCAGCACCTCCTCCACCCGTGCCAGTCCCTGATTACGATCTTTCGTCCTTTTCGCGAAAGATGGATAACACAGAACAAGAGGTGAGGGACGACACGACTTTGATGAGCAAATTGGACAAGCCGTCATCAGTTGTGCGAGTTTCGATTGGAACATATCAAGAATTGCCACCTGAACCGACGAAATTAGATTTTTTGCCATCCAAGAGACATAGTACATCGCCTGCCGGAACACGGCAACCTGATGGAGTCATGAAGAACCAGTTGCAATCGGAACTGAGTCAAACACTATCGCGATCCCGTCTCAGACAACGTATTCCTTCCACCGATCTCGAGCTTTCCGAAGAAATCAAATCGAAATCTCCAGCTGAAGTAAATCCTCCTATTGCCTCAAAAGAAGAAAGCCCAATTGAGAAGAATAGACCAGCTGCACAGCAACCACCGGCTCTGTCGACATTCCGACGAGCTCCTGCATCCGAAATCCAAGCCAAAATGGCTTCATTGGCTGCTGCTTCGGCCAATGGATTGGGTCGCGATGCAACCATTTCTCAGTTGGCGGATAATAAAGTCACAATCAAAGTCCATCCGTACGTTTCGCGATCGGACTTTGGTCAAACGTAAGAGACCGTATTTCGTTTGCTTGTTATTGCCCGGCTTGTAATAAGAATCACGTTGTACCAAGTCACGCCTGCTTTCACTTTTATTTTTACTGACACTTTCCACGTTAATGTTGTGTCTCAGAACGAAAGTTTCTGGCGATCTATATATCTATTTACAGATTCGTTGTCCTTTCTTTATTTTGGACAGAACGTACATCGACAGTGTCCCCGTGACCGAACTCTGATCGTCTTTTGTTTCGTCAATACATCTTCCAGTTGTTGTACATTATTTACTCGAGTTGTTGGTGGTTATTTTCTTTCTTTCTTGCATTTACACTTGGCTTGAAAAAGAAAGCCGAGAGAAAGCACAAGATCAGCACAATGGCAACTTTCTATCTCATCATAAAAATGATGACTTCTGCTACTAGTGCTGCCACAAGAAAAAAAGAAAAGAAACAGGACGTCTTTAAAAAAAAAATGTCGATTGTCGTCGTCGAGATGTCGGTCTCTCTTCAAAGAATGAAAACATACCAACAAATAGCTCAACGTATTTCAGGTAGAATCAGGTATTGAAATATATGATGCCTATAAAGCCGCTATAGGCGACAGACAGCTGCACATTCTTGCTGAACAAAAATGAGAAGGCTTCAAAAAGAAAAGAATCGATAGGTCACGCCGTCTAGTCGTGGGTATGGCAATCTTCAATGTAATTGTATTAGGGCAGCGCGCGCACACGCATGGGATAAATACGAGACCCTTCGAGAAACGACTAACATGGCACTGTTGATTCATCAGAAAAACTGTTTATGATTGTTTCAGTATTTCAGAGTCAAGAGAATCAACTCGTTTCGAAACAGCTGCCACTCGTTGTTCTTTCTCGTTTTTTTTTTATTCTCGTAATAATAAAGTGATGCAGTGATGGCCAGGTGACGAATGTTTGAAGGCACGAAAGCGAGAAGGGGGAATGAAAAAAGAGGGGGGGGGAGAGAAAGAAACTTGCAGCCGACTCGATCTTTTCTTTGTTCGGTCCAATGTTTCAAATCCCGCCAGATGGCTCTATTTCGCCCGCCACACCACCAGACGGCGTAGGGATATGGGGTGGGGAGAAAGGAAAGGGAATAGATTCTTTTCGAAGCAGCCCATTCGTTTGAGAGCTGCTGCCTGAACAAGATCTGTTACACACGACAAGCACGCGCAACGTCATGACGGCATCATCTTTGTGGTGAATCTCCAATGCTCGTTATTTTTCAACCTTTTACTCAACACTTCGTCACAACGTTTTAAGTTTACCAGTAAGTCTTTGCAGATTATTGTTTTTTTACCGCTGTCATGTGCAACCAGTTGTCTTGTCGGATTGAAGAGCATGGCCCTTAACTTCATCCCTCCCTCTCCCCATCTGTGTGTGTGTGTGTGTGCTCTACTCGTGTTGTCTGGCAAGATGGTGGGTTAAAGTGTTGGTATGCTATTTGAGTATCTGTATTGAGGTCAGGTGTAGAATTTTGAATAAGCGCGCCGTTTTGGAACGTGAAAGTCCCGCGCGTGCACGTGGTGTGTTGTTCACTGAACGTAGCGGTACTTTTTCTTCACACTTTCAGTTGGTTGGTGGGAAATGCCGCGTGCAGAAAGAGAAACCGTGTGCGGGTGTCCGCGTGCGGAAAAAGCAGGTCAACGGGCCAGTTTTGCTAGCAGAGAGAGTGAAAGGCGATGTAATGTATGTTAAGGGGTGGTGACAGTACGAGTATTGTCACGATTTTTACTTTTTCAAATGGTGAAAATGCGGGTTGATTGTCTCGAAGAGGGGGGGGATTTCTTATTATCTCGGTCACTACCAGTTACATAAAAGGAATTAAAAATAGGGACACATTCACTTCTCGTATTTCCCCCCTCTCCTTTGTTTTGTTGGGTTTGAATTTACCAGAAAGAAAAAAGAATTCTTTTTTCACCCCTCTTATTTCCGGCATGGAGGATGTTGGAAGCAGGAACCCTCGGGCCTCCTGTGTGATCTTCCCCAACAACTTTTGATTGCGTTACAGCAGCCTGTATTTTTTAGCAATGGCCTCTTTTGTCTACTCACCCCTGGATGTGTCAGCGTCGGAGGGTGATACGAGTACAGGGGGGAGCACGTGGGTTGCCATGGTTACCGTCCCCCCTTGACATTCAGTGTCGTCACGATGAGAGGGTCAGCCAGGGTTGAAACGGAAACAGCTGTTGTGCGCGGCCCAACATGGCGCAGCTGCGCCTCTCTGTGTCTGTACGAAGAAAAGAGGAGCATGGGTACTCACTTTTTTTTTCTGACCCCCTCCCTTTTCTTTCCCATTCTCGAATGTTCAGTGGGCCCCTTCCCCCCCTCAATCTATATGAAAGATGGCCAACACAATAAAGCTAGAAAAGACATTTTTGTCTGTGTCCAAAAACATCTTCCATGTGTGGGGGAAGCTGAGATTCTTCTTCTTCTTCGAGGGGTGGAATATTTCTGGGTTTCTTTGTGTTCTCCAGCGGGGGTGGGTGGTACCCTAACAGAAACCGTTGGGATCTTGTTTGTTCGAAAATTCCAAATTCTAGATGGGCATTGAAAGTATTGACGTCGGTTAGAGGGGGGCTCGGTGTGTATTGATCCGCGATGGAAAATGCTCCAGGGGTTTTGTGTGTAGGTTATTAGTTTTGAAAGATCCGTTGGATCGATTCTCCCTATTTCACTGCACGATGAGTCATAGCAACACGTGCCCTAATGCGTCGTATTTTATTTATTTTTTCAGAATCGAATTCGTGAATTTTTACATTTGCCGTCATCACGAGGCAACACGTGTTTGGTAGCCATTTTATTTAGTGCAAATCGATAACGTCCAATGTAAGCAGTGCGGTAGGCATTAGATAGCAACACCCTCTGTCTGCAGCATTCTACATGTGAGTTGGGACGCCGCCCGATTATTGATCGGAAACCTGAGGTAGAAGGGAGAGCTAGACATAGACCCCTCTTAGAACGAGCAATAAAGTACAGACAGAAAAGGGGGAGAGCGTGGAAGGGGGGGGGGAGAGTAACAAGAGGGGTTTGTCGGTAGCCAATGGGGAGGCTTCTCTTGTACACATCTTCAACGCACAACGAACTGATCTCAAATACAAAGCGCACTGATTCGGATTCACTACCGGAAGTTTATTAGAATCATAAAGAGAAAAAAAAAGAACGTGAAAATGAAATCTTAGATGAAAGTAACTGGGAAACGACGAGGGAAAAGTGGCCTACTTTCACGTTCACGCCAAAAGGGAAAAGGTGTATTATTTTTGCCACATTCACGATCCGAGAGAGAAAGTGCGTGACGACGAATTTTCTCTTTTAGAAACTTTTCCTATGTTTTCATCATGTTCCTTTCATACAAGTCGGTCTTGCAATTCCATGTGCGGCAGTGGCAACAAGTAACAGTTTTTATGTTCTTCTTTCCAGGTGCCATTTGCAACCAGTGTCTATCGTTAATATCGTTGCCCGGTTAATAACAGACGCTTGGAGTGCGATCGTTTATATTTTTTCGTCATGGCATCTTCGCCTAGTCCGTCCTCGTTGGATTCGGTCGGCACATCACCACTTGGTTCCTTTTCCGATCCCAACGAGCATCCGCTCTTGGCTCGTGATCTCGGTCTCGGCCCTCTGGTCGGTTACGGCGATAGTGGCGTCTTCAACGGAATGAATTCCACGGCATTTTCCTCCTCCTCAATGCTGCACAATTCGGCTCTTAGCCTCTACCTCAATGGATTGGGAAGTAGCAGCAATCTGGAATCCGGATCCGCTCTCAAGGTACTTCATTTTTCTCGTCCGTTATTATGTATTTAGTCTGCCGTTAAGCCGATTGGATGGAACTAGCATTGATTGGTTGACTGCGATGTTAACATTCTCTTAAAAACTAGGACAGTAATGTCTTAGGGATTACGAGAATTGAAAGCTAAGTATTTCCTTTGTTTTCTTTATGACAATAGGACAACTTGAGCATGGGGAGCAGTGGAACGAGCAGTCGGCCACCTAGCGGTGGATTGCCCGGTTGCAATTCAAGTACCAGCAGCAGTGGCGTCTCCAGCCCCGGATTGGCTACTAAATGCGCTGTTTGCGGCGTCGGTGACTCCTTTTCCGTTCTGCCCAAAGTTCTTCCTTGTCTGCATGCTCTTTGTCAAATGTGCTGGGACAAGCAGCAAATGAACGAAGGGATGACAACTGATTTGCTGGACAAGAGTACTTGCTGCCCGGTTTGTAAAGCCGATTGCCTCATGTCCCCGCCTTCTCACCAAGGATCGTCTTCTTCATCAAGCCTTTTCAAAGATTTCTCCTCGACGCTCCACATGCTCGAGACGCCAGCCACAACTCCGCTTTCCGAAAACAATGGATGGAACTCGGCCACTTGCACTGCTTGCAAGGCCAAGGATCCCGTTTTGGCTGTCGCCAAGTGTTTCGATTGCGCTTCGCTACTCTGCACTTCGTGCGTCCTGGCTCATCAATTTATGCTTTGTTTCGAGGGACATCGACTCATGACGTTGGCCGAGCTAGCAAATCCGTCTTCGTCGTCGACCAACTTCACCAACAGCAAAACCGCCAGCAGGCCCTGTGTCCGCCATCGTGGAGAATCGGTGACTCTCTACTGCCACACTTGTTCCGTCCCGGCATGCACCCAGTGCTTGTTGATGGAACATAGCGGCCCAGCTCACGACATCGAGGCTCTCAACGAAGCGGCTCCTCGCCTAGCTCATCAACTAAACCGTACTCTGAATGATGCCCGCGCCAAGGCTGCTGAACTCAAGACCGTCGTCCAAGCTGCCGAGTCTGCTGTCAACAAGATGTCCAATCAGCTGTCCAAGGCTCAGACGGATGTCACTGAAACATACCATTTTTACCGTGCCGCTTTGGATGAGAGGCGCGAAGAGTTACTCCGTGAATTGGAGAGCGTCTACAACAATAAGCAGACTACACTCAACGATCTTGGACACAAGACACAGGAAGCAGTGGAACGTATTCTCAAGACGTGCAGCTTTGTCGAACGCCTTGTGAAGCAATCATCTCCCGTCGAGGCTCTTCTCTTCAAGAAAGAACTTGATGCCAAATTCGCTGCCCTGTTCGCTTTCTGCCCACCTGATTTGAACCTTCAAGGCTCCCTCGATGTCGAGTTCATGTCCAACTACAAAGCCATTCAGATTGGAGTCCGCAACACGTACGGCTACATCCGGTCGACTAACGAGCCCAACACACCTGGATCTTTCAATGCAGCTGCAGCTGCCGCCGCCGCCGCTTCGAAAATGCAGCCACCCATCGCTCGACCCACTTCGATGCTGTTGGGTTCCAATTACTCGGTCAATGGAGTCAATCTGACCCTCAACAATGGACGTTTGAGCCCAGCTGGTAGCTTGGCCACACCAAATGGCGATTCACATTTCATGGCTAAGAGATTCCCAACATCGGCGTCGAGCAACAGCTTTGGATTGGGATTGAATGACCTCGGCTTGGGTACCCCCACTCTGTCGCAACCACCGACTTATGAAAAATGGAGCAATAATGCCGGAGGATTTGATTCGTTCCAGATGCCACCTTCCACCATGCGCTCAGACGGATCGTCGATGACGTCGATGGCCAACGACCCATCGCTCTTCGAACTCTCCAAGCTTATGTCCAACACTTCGCTCTATCCTCCGCGCTCGCAGATTAAACGCCAAAAGATGATTTACCACTGCAAATTTGGTGAATTCGGTGTTATGGAGGGCCAGTTTACTGAACCGTCTGGTGTGGCCGTTAATGCTCAAAATGACATTATCGTTGCTGATACCAACAACCATCGCATCCAGATCTTCGACAAGGAAGGGCGCTTCAAGTTCCAGTTTGGCGAATGCGGCAAGAGAGATGGCCAATTGCTGTACCCTAATCGCGTTTCGGTCGTGAAAACCTCCGGTGACATCATCGTTACTGAGCGTTCGCCCACTCATCAGATCCAGATCTACAACCAATACGGACAATTCGCACGCAAGTTCGGTGCCAACGTGTTGCAACATCCCCGCGGCGTTACTGTCGACTCCAAGGGCCGTATCATCGTGGTCGAGTGTAAGGTGATGCGTGTCATCATTTTCGATCAGATGGGCAACGTACTGCACAAATTTGGCTGTTCGAAACACCTAGAATTCCCCAACGGTGTGGTGGTGAACGACAAGCAGGAGATCTTCATCTCGGACAACCGTGCTCACTGCGTCAAGGTTTTCAGCTACGAAGGTGTCTTTCTGCGTCAAATTGGTGGCGAAGGTCTGACCAACTATCCCATCGGTGTTGGCATCAACTCTGCCGGCGAGATCCTAATCGCCGACAACCACAACAACTTTAACTTGACCATCTTCACTCAGGATGGACAGCTGATCTCGGCGCTCGAATCCAAGGTCAAGCATGCCCAGTGCTTTGATGTAGCCCTCCTCGACGATGGTTCCGTCGTCTTGGCCAGCAAAGATTATCGTCTATACGTCTACCGTTACGTGCAAATCCCTCCTCTGGCGTTATAATCGGTCGTTGATTTTTTTTTCCTTTTTCATTCTATTTTCGCGCCCTCCATACATTATCTCTTGTCAATCTACATATCCCCTTGGGTCTTATCGTCAGGAACCAGAAGTTCCCGATTTTTCGCATCTCTCCAGCGACGGGGGGATTTGAATAATGCACTTATATCGATCTTGTTTTTAATCAATAATTGGTTGAACATTTTTTTTTTTTTGAGTTCGCATCAGTCGACTCGGTAGTTCGACTTGGTAGAAGAAGAAAAAAAAACGAACTAGTCATGAAATTATCGGATGTAGCTCCGGAGAAATCAATCTCCCCCCTTTTTTGTAGCCAGCTCGAGGGAAAGAAAAATTGTGGAACGTTTTGGCCAAGGTTTGGCGAAAACCTCATATTGAAAAAAAAAAAAGAAAGAAAAGAGAAAGTTTTTGAATGGATTTTTCAAGTCAAGTAAAGATAAAAGAAAGTTCTCCGCGAAAAAGAAAACGTTGACTCTGAGACTTGGTTAACATAGCAGCTGTCGTGCAGTTTAGCAATAGCTCCTTTATTTTTTGCTCTCATTTTTTTTTTTTAATTGGGTAGTTTGAGAAATGCTCACGAAATGATTAGAATGTTGGCTTTGTTGTATCAACGGTACAGCCCCCCTTACCCTCCTGCGCCAGTTCTTTTTGATGGTAGTTTTTATTTTTGTTTAATACTTTTGTTGGCCGTAAGTAATAAGAAGTGGGAAAAGAATTTCTTTGTTTGCTTGTATAACTATGTCATGATGCGCCCGTCATCCTGGGATCCAAAAAGAAACAAATCTTTGGGCTCGTGGACCAATCCGAATCTATCCAAACTGTCTTCTTCTCTCTTTCGTAAAAACTATCACTCAGAGGCTCAACTGATCAAGAACGTGCACAATCCTGTTGATCCGTTTTAAAAAAATTTTTTCTCGAATTCCTCAAAACTTATGAAGCACTCTTCAAGTATTGTCATTTCGAACAAGTCATTACTCTCGGCCTGTGATAGGAGTTAAGCCTCACTATTCTTTCTCTGGTTAACTATTACTGCTTTTTCTCTTTAAAAACAACAAGTTTCGCCTTTTGCAATGGCAACCATCTTCATTCTTTTTTCTTATTATTATTATCTACTAGAAATGTTAACGAGATGACTCCTCTTTCTGTGATGTGGTCGCTCTCTTTTCACAAGCTTTTCTGCCACACTCCTCGGCTATGATCTCGTCAGTTAAAGGCGCTTATTGGATTTGAAAAAAAAAAATCTTCTATTTCTCACGGGAAAGGTGGGCGTATTTGGGGGGCTGTGTCCGATTCACCTGATGTGTTTGTGAAGTGTTGCGAATTTGTCTTAAGTAGCAGGGTCAACCTTGTCTCCTGTTCTAATTCATCCCCTCATTCATTTTTCCATTTGTTTTTTTTTTCTTCTATTTTTTGTTTATCGTCAGTCAAGTTCGATATAATCTGTTTCTGAAAGTAGAATTTATACTTGTGGCGTTTTTTGTGGGATTCGAAAGTCAGCAGTAGCCAACCCAAGTGCTCAAAGGCAAAAGATGAAGTTTGATGTGGGAGTTGACTCTTCTAGTGTTTGTTCTGCGCAGGGAAAAGGGATTCAAAATTTGTCATTGCTTTCAGTAATTTTTTTTATGTGGCTATTTTCTCTTTAAACTTACCCCTGTGCCTGATTCAAACAAGTGCAGCTCTATCCATATACTCCTTTTTCTATCTCTGGCTATCTTCTCACATGTATATTCAACCCAAGGTTTGTGTTAACAGCCATTTTTTTCCACAGCTCCTCCCATGCGTTTCCTTGCTACCAGTTTTTTCGGTGCGCATTTGTTTCGTTGCGTTGCTCTTGTTTACTTCTTTTTAAAAAAAATTAATTTTAGTTACAACTTTTTGAAATTGTTTTGTGAATCGATAAGCCAATCTCCGTCTTGTCCATGTCTCTTGCTCCTCGGAATTTCCATCCTTTTTTGTGGTCTTTTTTAGAATTCAGTATCATTTTGGGTTTTGTGTTCCTGACTCGTCGCTCCTTGCTCTCGATCGATGATATTGGCCAAGGAAATCGGCATTTATCATTTAGTTTTTCCGTATTCTTTTTTTTCTCCTACATCGTCACTTCCGTCTCTTTCTATTCTTATTTTAAGTGAAAATGTTTTAATCGTACGCGGAATTCAATACCACGAGAGGGGAAAAATTGGCTTGTCTTGTTCTTTTTGTTGTCGTCGAATCGATTCCATCAGCCGCTTGTATACAAATGCCTTTGCCTCTGTGCCCCCCTGGGTCTCTGTCCACTGTTCCTTGTGTACCTCAATTTGTACTGTTATTCTTTCAGTTTTAAAGTGTTTAATTTCGCTTCCGGATTGGCTCTCTTCTCTCTGTCCCCACTTTTTTTTTCTTTCATTCTTACTCAATCCTTCCTTTCGCGTGTATCTTAACGAAAGGTGGCAGTTATTTATCTACTATCAGCTATTTCCTTTAAAAAAAACAAAAGCACGAGTTTTTTGTTCGTTATTTCAATCCCCTGTCGCCACATTACTTAACAGTATAGTTTGTTTGTTTTTTTCTTTTACAACACAAGGCTTTGGATTGTCGTTGGCAGTGTCGTTACATACTCAGGATGGCTCTAACAGATTGAAAGAGTCGGTTGTTAAGTTGGCGTGAAGGGTTTCATTCAATAGTTTCTCTGGTTTTATCCGGCAGGTCTGAGAGAGAGGAACACATGTACGCGCTGTCAAAGGCTTGATCGGAATCGATTTAACGCACCAATATTGAATCATTGCAAACAAAATGAATTCCTATATCATGTGCGTGCAAATAAACATTTATTTAGTTAATAAACGATAATACTACAGCTGGTTTTCAACTTGATTGCTACACTATTTTTTATAGTTCGAAGTAAATGTGTGTTGGTAGACGAGAAAGACCAATTTTATTAGTTGGAACAATACTAAACATAGTAAAGTACAGTACCCACTCGTTTTAACATCACTGCACAATCTGCTTCATTGACAAGAAAAAGAAATCGAAATGACTAGGTAAAAAAACAAACGAAGAGTGGCAACAATAAAAATTAGCTTCAAAACAAAAGTTCATTGATCAGTAAAGCAGCGGAATAATTGACAGTTTAAAAAATTAACATCCAGCTCTACAGCGCGCGCTTCAATCACGGAGTAATGTTTATTAGGCCATTATATCTCATAGCTTTCTCATTTGACTGTTACAGCGTAGAAGTCGTCTTCTACCAGAAAAACAGAACATTTTTCGAGAAGGCCTATAAATAAATAAAACACTGAACAGAAAAGGAAGAATGATTTTCCCTCTCTCACGCGCTGTCAAATGGGACGGCAAAGTAATTGGACAAATGTCGTGGAATGCCTCAAATCAAAAGAGTACTAATTTTTTTTCCCCCTCCCCCTTTGTTCCTTTTCTGAGAGGAACATCGTATCGAGGTAACAAAGTTTATGGAATACGTAATCGCTTCATTGAAACCTCACTCTGTCGACTGATTATTTTCGTCGTTTTGCGATTTCTCTTCGTCGCTGAGTAGCGCGTCAGTCGAATCGCCCCGAGTCGATTTCGCTTTGATTTTCATAGCCATCTTTTCGTTATTGTCTTGAGAAGACGACTTATTGGTTTCGACGACCTCCGTTTCATTGGGAACGATCGAAGTTGGCGGATTGCCGTTCTCTCTCTGCTCGGGGCTCAGTCCATTTTGTACGTTCATTTTCTCCAAGTTATCGTCGTGGACTAGAAGGCTGGATTTCTCTAAAACAGCAGTATTGCTGACGTCCACTAAATCCTGATTATTAGATTGCGTCTCGGCCAACTCTTCCTGTATCGGGTTGGCTAGCGGGTTGGGAGGGGATTTCGGAGACGGTCGACGAGTGCCTAGAATCGAAGAAACGGGTGCTGGAGTCGACGTCGATCCAGTAGCGCCGGCAGGTTTCCTGACGCACGTTTTCCCTCTAGACACGGCAGATGAAGAAGATGCTCGTTTTTCACTTTGGCCACCGTCGCTGGTCAACAACGAAGACTTATCGGAAATGTCGGAACCACCGCTTTCGCTGTCACGAAGCTCCGAAGAGGCGAACTTGCGTGAAGCTCTAGGGGACGCTGGCGGAGGTCGACGACTACAGACCTGCACTTGGATCAATTCGCAAAGTCGGCGAAAGCGACGGAGATTCCCTAAACGCAAACGTAAATTTTTCTAGTTTTTGAATAATTCAAGTCAAAATAACTCCATTTCATTACCTGCGATTAGAACAAACGTCACGGCGTAAAGAATGTCGATTTCTGCACAGCGTTCGCCTTTGGCTTCGTGCTGACCAATTGCGGCTATATCGACGTTGAACCGGACGTGACGCTGGAACATTGCCGGTCCGGAAGTACCGCGGCGATATTCCACTTTGAACGACATAGGACTAGCAACGCTGTGATTCAAATCTGCAATCTACACACAAGTTAATGTAAAACAGTAATTCAATTATTCTCTTTTTTGTTTGTTCCCTTTCTTAAGATGAGAAATTACCGATAGAAAGGCATGAATGAGATCTGCCTTGACGGACGCCAATGGCTTTCCTTTGACGAGAATGGTGTAGGTTTCATCTCGTTCGCTGCCCATTAGAGTTCCGAACCATGAACGCTTCGTCAGTTCCGGTGAAGATTCCGGTTCCGGTGTCAAACTGACTTCGTCTCCTACGGTCAAAAGAGATCATTCAAGATTAAGATTAAAACAAAAAATAAAGGAAGAAAATTGGCCCGACATTCATCTTCAAGTGTTTAGTTGCTTCTTAACGTCAAGAGTGTAGATACCAGTACCAACGTAATTGGATTCGTTCTATTTCGTCTCTTGTCATTATTCCAGCAGCTAGCGTGGGCAACTTGAAAGAGAACTCGCCCTGTATTTCTTTTCTGCCGTCTACCATGATAGTGGTATCGCGTAGCAAAGTAGCGATCGATGCAGCGCGCAGATGAGCAGGACTGGCTGAATGCTGTATTGATCGGTGTCGAGAAAATCTTCATACACGACTTTTACAGTCGTGTGCGTGTAGAAATAAAGGGAGCATATCGCAATTACTAACTACTGGCAACCATTTTGTTTTGATCACGCAACAATTTACTGTTTCTATCCGCAGTATCCATTTTGAGCATTAAACGGCGTCTTAGCCTTAATCGTTTACAGCTCGAAATCCGTGAAGTTGAACGATTGCTTTTAAAAAGGGCGTTAAAAAAGAAATGAATGGGCTGTCGAATTTAACAGATTTTTTTTTTGGTATCACCGAAAACGATGGATGGAATCCTCCCAAAGGAATGCAAACTATCTCGTGGGACAAAAAGAGGGATTTCTCCGAAACGAAATCGTGACACATTGGGGATTTATTGAGGTATTTTGACACCCCACATGTGTCTCTCCTTTTCCCTTCCCGCTTTCCCAGACTGAAATGATTTGATCGTTTTCGAGGTGGCACTCAAAACTTGGTATGAATAAGTTTTTTCCCGAAAAAGTAACATACTGTTGTGACAAAAAATGTTTTCCCTGTTGTGCCAACTTCAACAAAGCCGCAAGGAAAAGGTACGCGAACACCCACTAGTAGGATGTACGGTTCGGAAATGAATCAAACTGAATAACAATTTCGTCATCATCAGTTCGGCGATTACGTGAGGACTAATGAGATTTTTTCATATTTACAGATCAGCCTATCCGACGCCCGCCAGTGCCTTAAAGACCCTGACGATGAAGCAATAGTTGCTTGGTTTGATTGCGATTAGACTCAATCTTTGCTTTTCAGCTGTCAATTAAGAAAATGGAAGCTGATTCTAAAAAAGAATATTCTCATGTGAATTTTTCGAACTTGAATGCTTTTTATCCCGACAGCTTATAGACAAGAGCCAACGGGAAACGTGAACAAAACTATCGATCGCAAAATCAGATCGATGTAAGCCAGCCGAGGATCAAGTTCCTTTGCAACGCGGCAAGGGTATTGTGTCAATCCTATTTTCTCAACGTGACAGCCTTTGAGATGCCATTATCTTCAAATGAAAATCGATGTTTGATAAACCGGCTTCCAACGATGGCATGTCAGATCACGAACAACTCTCCCAATCAGCAAATGAATTACTCTTGTAGCGGCCCCATTGAAAGTGAAATATACTCGTTCAATAGTTTTCATTTCTTTTCCATTTTTCTCTGTTTGACTCAGCTCAATTTTTCGTTTCGTTTCTTCTGTTCTTTCGTGAAAAATCGATCGCTTTCGACTGCATTGCTCATTTGCGTACGAGGGTGGTAGGAAGTGTATAACGGCTATTCTTTTTGTTGATGCTTCCATACTGGGTCAATACGTACCTTGAAGTAATTTCCTTCGGTGGAAGCGTGGCGAGCCAAGAAAGCTATTTTTAATGGTTGTGGTAAGGCGAGTCCTCCACGGATTAGGAGAACCGGGTGGAGTCGACGTTCCCTGAAGGTATGATCCATCGCCGGCTAGTTGGCCTCCGACCAGGCTAGGAGCGCCTCCATTGTTGGCCACTGGAGTTTTACCGGCAATTCGCGAAGGAGAAGTCCCACTCACGCTCCCGGCATTACCGGAAACGCTGCTACCACCACCGCCGTACTGATTGGACGCAAGCAAACGATGAACGGGCCGAGGGGACGGGACAGGCGAGGCCGATGGCGTGCTGCTGTTACTGCTGCTCAATGGTTGAGCTACAAATCCGGTGTGGTGGTGATTGCCCGGCCCAGGATACGTCGAGTGTCCTGTTGACCGTCTTGGCCAGTGACTATATCCATCCAAAAAGAAAAGGAACAAATGATGTAGACGACATCTATCATTAGAACAAAAGAAAGAAAGAACTTACTTGTAAACTTGCCGTCGGGCGATAATTGGAGAGCCTTGAGACAGCTGGAATTGAGCAGTCACCGGGCCGTTGACTTTAAGAGTATCGATCCTTTTCTTAGGGGGATCTATATTTTCATTTCGGGGCTGCTGAGTTCTAAAGACCAGCTCAGCGTCATCTTCACAAGCCGGTCGACGTTTCTTACGATCCAGTAGCAGGAAGTAAATGACCTTCTCGGTATTGTGACTGGTATTGTAAAGAAAACAAACGATCGGGTCAATGAGTCCATCGAGCTGCTTTAATTGGAGTAATGCTTGCTAATTGCTTTCATAAAAATTTTTATTACAAATCAGCTAGTGCCTTATCCTACTTATAATGCCAACATGATTAAGTAAAAATAACTGACTTGGGATTAAGAAGCTCCTGAATAAGTTTCTTGCGATCCTTGAAGCATCCGAGACTGGTTATGGCTTGAAGAACGTCTGGATCGCAGTCATCTTCTGTTGGTAGAATGCGCGTCTGAACTACGGACATCATTGGCAACTCCAATTCCAGTTCCCCTCCACGACATCCGGCGCTTCCAGCCACCACCCAAGTGTGGCGATGGATCTCGGCCAGCTGTGTACAGAAAGACAAACAAATCCACACGTCGTAGCCGTAACTTGTCACTTTGTTCGATTCAATACCAAACATTTTACGTACAGCATTCTACTTCGTATATACACAGTTACACACTTGAATACATTCCTTTTGCTTAAAAATCATCCATCTCTTCCAAAACATTTACTGAACTTATTCTGATTTATTTCATAAAAAATGAATGGAACTTACCGTCATGCGCTTCTCTGGGTTGACTTCGATCATTCCGCGCAGAAGAGACTGACACTCAGGCGGCACAAAGTGAGGAATATGGTAGACACCACGTTTGACCTTCTCCAGCAACTGCCTTAGGTTGTCGTCGTCGAAAGGTAAAGCTCCAACCAACAGGGCATACAAGATGACGCCACAAGACCAAACGTCTGCTCGCCGGCCGTCGTATTTCTCCCCCTAACGCAATTATTGTCGGCAACAAATAGTTGTAAAAATTGAATTAGTCATCAAACAACGAAAAAAACCTGCCTATTTTGTAGTTAATTCCATAAATTATACGCTAATGGGAATAGCTACACTGTGTCATATTCGCAAATGATGCCACATTTATATATCAATCTTAAGACTGCATTGCCGACATTTGTAACAACTAATGCCGTTTACATTAAAATAAGGTAAGAATTAAAAAAGGAAATGAATAGTATTAGTTTACCCGGATGACTTCAGGGCAAGCATAATGTGGTGATCCGCAGCTGGTCTCTAGCATACTGCCCTCCGGTTGTAATGAAGCCATACCAAAATCGGCTATTTTGATGTTATTCTTGTCATCCAGTAGCAAGTTTTCAGGTTTGAGGTCTCGGTGGCTACGAAAAAAAGGGAGCAGTTGAAAAAATCGTCATGGATGAAGAACGTCGTATGGGGTGGCGTAAAGAAGGGTGCCCCGTAACATAACTTGTAGGGTTTATGGTAGCCTACAAATGGCGGACAGTTGCATGTTATGTCGTAAAAACTCACAACTTACCAAATAGAGTGACTATGGCAAAAGTCAAGCGCTGAGATAATTTGCCGGAAAAACCGCCTGGCCTCTTTCGGTGTCAGTCGGCCCTTTTTAACCAAGTAATCGAAGAGCTCGCCACCAGAAACGTGTTCCAGAACAAGATATCTTTGAACAAAGAAGAAAAAAACGAAACTTGGATGGCTTCCCTTAAATATTTATATGTTTACATTGACAAAAAAAACGACCAGAAGCTTGTGCTCCAGCTGGAGCAAGGATGGTGCAGGTCAGAGGGGGCTTCGCATGCGTAAGATCGATTGACGGACTTACAGATATTTTTTGTTCTCGTAGACATCATACAATCCAAGAACGTGGGGGTGTTCTATAAGCTTCATGATGGCTATTTCACGCTCCACCTAATTGAGAAACAGAATTGCCCTTTCGTTAGATGATGCACCGTACGTGTATAGCAGACGCTTTGTGTTTGGGAATAAAGCATTGCTCTCTAAAGTGATTCATCGGTGCACTTGCCTTTTGCAAAACAGATTCGCTTAACTTTTCACGATTGATGATTTTGATGGCGACTTTCTTTCCAGCTACGCAATGTACTCCCAGTTTCACCAGACCTATTTCATAACCACCAGTAAATGTTAACCCACTATATTTTTTTGTTTTCTTTTTTTTTAATGAAAAACTATCCAAACAAAAAGTGAGCTCCGGTCAACCTTTGCACACATTGTTTGGGAACGGTAGAAAATTACTATACCAAAAGAACATACCGGTTTGGCCTTTGCCAAGGGTTTTATCCATTCGGTAAGGACCTACATATTGACGCGGATCTATACCGCTACCATGGTTATCTCGCTGCATTGCGCCGATCCAGACGAGTTACGAATCAAAGTATTACTAACGTAACGACTACCCCCTTTTTTTTCTCTTTCTTTTTCTTTTCACTGGTTTTTTTTTTTTGCACTGCAGTTCCTCTTTTTTATCCTCTTCAATCTGTTACGGTCGCCATGTTACTTTCACTTCTAAACCACACTGGCACAGTT
Source organism: Daphnia carinata (assembly GCF_022539665.2). Classification (NCBI taxonomy): domain Eukaryota; kingdom Metazoa; phylum Arthropoda; class Branchiopoda; order Diplostraca; family Daphniidae; genus Daphnia; species Daphnia carinata. The sequence goes on from NC_081337.1 coordinate 7,709,961, forward strand.
TGAAGCACAAGAAAACAACAGTCAAGAAGGTAAATGGGTCCAAATTTGGTGATCACCGCTTCATATTCACTGTGGGATTTGAGAAAAGCGATCGTTTCGCATCGGCGATGGATGGTGAATTCACTGGAAAGTAGTACGGAGTCTGATTCCTTTCAGCAGGCTTTCTGACTGATCAACGGATGCGACATGGAGGAAAAGGGACGGAGCATCCATGGCCGCTTCGGCGCGGGCGCAGAGACGTCAACGTTATGCCTTGGTTGTCTTTCAACTGTCGGGTGGCCACTACTGTTTTCCTTTGCCGGAGTGGAAGACTGCTATGGGCCCCCTTTTTTTTCCGGCCATGAATACCAAATCTCTTTGGCGTTCAAGGGAAAACGTGGTTTTCAGCGATCTGACGATACGACAATCGGGCCCGTATTAAATCAAATCAATTGGTCCCGCTTTTGTTTTTGAGGCAAAGCTAAAAACGACCTTCAATTCAGCTCCTAGGGTAGCCTCTTCAATTTCTAAACTGTAAAATAACTGAACGAAAACAAACCTTTGCGTATCATTGATCGTGGAATGATAGAAAAAGAGAAAGAGTGCCGCTAAGGGAAGTTCCACACGGGATTTCAGACAGCACAGAGTATTCACTGCGCACGCTCTCCGGGCGGCCATTCGTCGATCAATATTGGAAGGTCAAATCCTTACAGCAGCGTTTCCCTCTCTTTCCTCTCCTGTTTTATTCACCAACTCTCTCCCTCTCTCCACTATTCACCCTACCGAAATTTCATGTCTTTCGCCTCCGCCCTTCGTGATACATCCGCCCCCGCTCGGTCTCCTAGCAGCTCGAGCGTATGGTTGCTCTGTGAAGTGAGTTGTTTAATTATACAACAAATTCGGCGTGAATTTCAGTTCATCCGAAGTTTGATTAACATTCGAGAGGGTATCGAGCGTTATTATAATAATGCGTACAGAAATACTTCCAATTAACGTGTGATAGACTTCCATGCCATTCGAGGAAATGGAGTTTGACTAATGATGCTGTACAAGTAACACATTAAGGTGCACACCTTTCGAAGATTAATTTTAGCTCTATATATCTTTAGTTTACTAACTGGTTGCCAATTTGTAAAATGATACGTTAGCGTGCGATCCGGTGCGAATTCTATTTGAATCGGGCTAGGAATAGAGAATGTAACATTGAATTTGATTGCAAACATGTTCTTTCAGGCATTGTTAAACGGAATGACATTTAAGATTTCTAACTCCGATTATCCTGTGTATTTGATCAGCCATTCCGCATAACCTGAAGATAAAGCCAACACAAAAAAATAAGGTACAAAATAATAATAATAATAATGAGCCGAGAAGTTTCTTTTTACTATTTTCCAAAACAAATAGATCTAGCTCAGGGAAATACGAGTATTAAAAATGTAGTTATCCAAAGCTTGGGTTTTAACGAATACTTAATACACTTATGCGTGTTGACGTCAATGGTTGATTCGACTCTACCCCCGCATGTCGCGAAGCTTCTTCCTACGGATTAATAATCTTGTCATAGTATTGCAGTTTCAGGTATCTACGTAGTATTTATATCCTGAACTCGGATTGCCGCATATTAAAATCAGACGTCAAAACTAATAAGATCTCTATTTAACGTTTTTGAAACTACTTTGTTGGCCGCTTACTAATGCACAGGTGCAACGATATGCGCTGTTAGGTTTTTCTTTAAAATAAAGAATAATAAAGAACCTAAATTTAGACGCAAGGATACAAATTATGCGCTTTGCAAGCTTATACATAGTGTATTTCGCAACGAGGAAATGCATCACAATTTAATTTTAGTTTGTTTTTGTCCAATTTTGTAATTACCAGTAAACAGTTACGTGTATTATTGTCTGCAGTAAAATCTGTTGGGATCTAGTTGAAACGATTTGACGAATGGCAGGTTCTTAAGGCACCCACGGTGTTGGTGGATTATTGCCGTAAATATTATCGTACCTAATTTAGTTTAAAGCAAATAAGTACATTCGGTTACGGAAGAATTGGAAAATCGGAGGTATTCAGAATAGCTTTACCATGGGTAAAAAAATGGACATCCTCGGTTGCACATTGACATGATGCGTTCGCTTCCGAACGGTGTTCTGGTGGCGTCGTATGCACAACGTCGCTCGTTACAAGGAATTTGCGTGACGGGGGTGTCGCATCTCCATGGGGCGAAGGAACTAATATCTGATAGAGGTGTAGGAGACTTAACCCAATCAAGAAGTTGACTAATAGAGACTAGGTAAACGTCTTCCTTCGACGATAGTGAATCTAAAAATCTATTGATAAAAAAATTATTCGAATCCTTATTATTATTTATGCGTATTCAGAAATTGTTGAATTGATTGTTGCACCTTTTATAACCATTCATATGATTGGTGTCCAATAACCAGGCAGCATGCAAAAACAAACCGTACGGTGAACGGTTTCCTTCGTAATGCTTCATAAAGTTGGTCGTAAGAAGGTTATATACATCATCAGCTGTGTCTCCACTTCACCGTAGAATCGTTTGTTTTTATGGGAGCAATTAAAAAATATTAATCGGTATAAAATGTCAAGCTTCAACTGGAAGCCATCAAAAGTTAAACATGTCTTACACAATGCAGGTATCCACCATGGCGCATGGATTTCCGCTGGCATCAAACAAGTCGATCATAGGTACAACCCATTTACCAGGATACGATTCAGTTGGACAAACACCAATCTGGCAGTCCTGCAAAAAGAATGTATAAACCACATCAAGGTTAATGAAACAGTATACGCAACACCACACAGAATGAAAACGTGATGGTTAACCTGCTGGCTGAGAAAGTCGAGCGTGTAAGGCCACATACCAGGATCGACGTAATTTCTCGTTGGCCTAAGACAAGAGGGAAGAAAAAGGTTATTTATATTATTTCCTCTCAATATGCAGCGTGGATAGCAAATGTGATAAGTATCGCGATGATAAAGATTACCAACTGCAATCCCATTCGAAGCCGTTATTCGATAGGGAAGACCACATCGCATCGCCTCCTATAACCACAACAGCCGCTTATTAGAATAATAAACGTTTTAACCAGATAAGAAATATTACCCATTAAAAGAAAGGGTGCTCGTGCACCCTTAATTTCGGATTGTGGGATACCAGCGAAGTATTCAATCATGGTTCGCATGTCCGCTATTTCTCTATCCCAGTTTTCGACACTGTTTGCTAGCCAAAAATCTTGATTGGTGCGATGCCTAGAAGATATTTCATGTTATAAAACTGTCGCATTTGTTGTAAGAATAAGAATAACAAGAGATCAATGTAAAATGTAATTAGTCTCATTTTCAAGGGTTCTCAAAACTCCATGCTATTAATGCGTCTAAAATATTTTTTTAAAATCGAAATGATAGATAGGAGTAGTAGCTTACGTAATGGAATGGGAAGCGATTTCATGGCCTCTGTTATAGATGTCGTTAACCAAGGTATAATTGTTATATTCGTGCGACAGAAAGTAGGTCGCTTTAATGTTGCATCCGTTTGGGTTGTATCGATTGAAAATCAAGCTGGTGTAGTTCACAAAATTGAGAACGTTGACGGCATCATCATAGGTGATAAGCACAGTCTACACCACCGATTAATTTGTTAAAATTTCATGCATACAATCATTTTCGAGTTATGAAAACATACTTGCGGTGTTTCCGCTGGGGTCAATCCGCCTGGAATATTCAGCGAAGAGCATAGGCAATCAGGCAGCGTACATAAGGTGGGGTTGCAATACGGAGCAATCTTTTCACGTGGTGCAGGAAGCGCAGATGCTGCAGCTGAAACAATTAATGCTAAAATAATGGCATACCTAGCCATGACGTTCTAAAGCAACGCAACCCAAATACGACACTGATTCCGGAACGATTGGAGCTTAAATTCTCTTGTGCCGTCTAGATGTTTGATTTTTATCTTACGACGGTGTAGATATTTGTCGATGACGTCCATGGGTCAGTATCAGCTATATCAACACCGTTTTGTAACACCAGTATCGCGCTGCCGGATTATTGACTTATCGTGTGATTGTGTGGTCATGCTAAGGAACGCACTTCGATGTCGGTCACAGCATATCGAACCACATTCAAGATCATGCACATTGTCAAGAAGATTAATGTGCAACTGTTTTGTTAATTCTTATTCATAAATTAGCATTTAGTTTGAAAAATGAAACAAAATTCAATACACTTCGTACTTTTTCGCCGTTTAACTTGCGCCACACATGCACTAGACAGTAGGCGTTGCGTTTGCCTAGAACTTACGTTTACTTATATAAATCGTCCTTGATGTTCCATAGTAGACCTATGAAAATCGTTGATGTCAGTTTAGGGCAAGGAGCGTAATGCTGGTTGCCATGCAATGGCGGGTCTTCTTCAAAATGAGAATCCCCGCTTTCTCTTAACTAACAAAATTCCAAATTTAAATAAAATATTTATTTCTAAGCTCAATGATATATTAATTGTATTACACGCTTCATTCAATGAAATATACTGTCTTCTGCGCGTGTAGCATACTATGCATATGCTTTTCAGTTGGGTAAACTACATAGTCGGCTGGTCGTCTTTGAGCCCTGTATAGTTTCCAAAATGTTTTATGTATTTTGGAAAAACGCCTTACATTAAAAATCTTGCGCTTCTAATTTTGTCTTATCTTGACATTTGTCCGTCAATCATACTCTGCCACGTCCGATGACCAATACTTGACTTGCTAACATGCAGAAGTAGGATGCTTATCGAATCTCCCATTATGTACGGGGATGTCATGTTCTTGACATCTTTGGGTTTCTCTAGAAGTTTCCTTGTGTGAAAAGCATAGGGAGTGTGGTATATATACGGGGCAAAGGTGTAGAGAAAATCCACACATCGGTAAGTAAGACGGCGACGTGTGCCCTAAATGTAGTTTACCTGAAAAAAAGTGGATAGCTACACTGGAATTTAAAGTGCCCGATAAAAAGTACAGAGTGTATGTTCATTGGAAAAATGGTAATAGTGCATTCTATTGGGAAAAGTTTTCCTATTTATTCCTGTCTTCCATTTGCGTTTATGTTATTCGCACCCAACATTAACATTGGTTACCAGACTTGTTTTTGTCACACCATGGTTACGATAACACATGCTGATATCAACAATAATGCCTGTGCAAATTCATGTAATTTCAACAGGCATTGTTGACGTTTTTCTTTTCTTTCAGCACGTATAATGTGTTGTAATAATCCATGGAGGGAGATTTATTTCCCCCCTGGAACTAAAGACAGCATAGACGCATATGACGCGTTAAATAAATAAGACACAAACTACATTTATTTATCTCTGTTCCTTTACAGAGCTCAGCCATTATTATGGCGAAGAATTTTGATGGGGTCTACCTAAAGGCAAAACAACTGGCTTCAAATTAATAAGTATAGCACCTGCCATCATCGATATCCCCATAAAATAGAATCCTGTTACATAGTCACCGGTGGCATCTTTAGAATACCCAACCAAAGGAGGGACAACCAACGTTATCATTCCCTGAAAGAGGCGAACCAGTCCGTAAGAAGAACCAATACATTCAGTTCCATGATGTTCGCTGAGTAAGACCGGTATTAGTAGAAACCAACTACCCAAGCCAAATCCATAAAACGCCACGATGACAGCGAAAGATGCAAATGTTGTAGCAAACGGCAAACATAGAACTGCGATGGCGCCAGTCAGCATACTGTAAAGCAAACGCATTTTTAGTGAAAATCATTTTTGGATTTTTCGTAACAAGTCGTATTTTACCTTACGCTGTAAGCTTTCGATTTGGAGAAAAGGTTTAGATCGGCAATATAGCCAAGACCTAATCTACCACTGAGATCGAAGATGGCACTGATAGACAAGAGTAAACTGCACTGGCTTTTTTCTATGCCAAGAGAATTGGCGTACGAAGGTAGGTAGAATAAAGCATGGGGGCAACCTACCGCCATCAACATCACAGTTGAGGCCATAAGCAAGAACATAGGATTTTTAATTAGAGACATATCGATGTAGTTCGTGATCGAACATGGCTTAAATCGCCTAATTTTCTTAACCGGGCTACTTGGTGGTTCCGTTTGAACAAATTTCTCCGTGAGACACTGGTCAAGGCTTGTAGGTTTCGGATAGGGAATATTTTCTGTATAAATAACAGTAGAATTGGTGCTTAGATCCTCGATGCTGTGAATAACGCTTAATCTATGGGGGAAATTTTTTGACGAGACTTTATCACGATTGTTGTGGACCAATGAAATATCATCTTCATTGATGGTTACAGGCTGTCCATCAGGAACATGAACGTCACAATCGATCCTGCCAACATGTGCACCGTCAAGGTTGGTAGATATGTCCATTCCACTTTCCATTATGGCTTGGTGAATCTCTACAGGACGATACAGAGCAGCGCTCAAACAAATATGAAGCATGCAGGCTCCGAGAATGAGGATTGATCCTCTAAATCCGTATGCTGGTACCAGGACTTCTAGTAAACTAAAATCGGAGAGAAATTTTGAAAGTTATGTGAGTGCAAAGATTCAGTTATAATGGAAATAGCGGCGAATGCCATCACGACTTACAGAGGGAGCAACATGCTTCCAACAGCTGTACCAGAAACGCACAGACCATTCGCTAAGGCTCGTCTCTTGTTGAAATAGCGAGAAGTCATAATTATACCTGGAGTTGTGGCCAATCCAGCTCCGAGTCCTTGAAGAATAGAACATCAGTCAAATCGATATGACATTATAGTAGATGTACATAAATAGCCACAAGTTTATAACAGAAAGGGGCTGTGTAGAGACAATCGCAACGTAACATATTACCAAAGCTAAATGTTGAACACCACTTGTACTTTACCTGTTAAAATCCCAAAAGTAAAACATAACTGTTGGAGACTAGTTGTAAAATAGCTCAAACTAACACCCATCCAACAAAGAAGGCCGCCTGTAAAAACAACCGATCGGCACGAAAATTTTCGGCAAAGTGCACTGCAGATGGGAGCTGTGCATTTAAAAACGGAGGTAATAAAAAATATGCATCTGCCATGACGTTTAACGTTAACTTACACAATACAAGGCAAAGCGTTGAAAGAATAGCAGGAATCCAAGATGCAAGGGAGGCGCTCGCACCAGGGTAAAGCTGCATGATTTCCATAAAAATTACTCCATATGATTTGATCAGCCCAGCGATCCAAAACTGTGCCAAGAATGCACCGAATGCAACAAACCAACCATATCCTCCATCTGGAGCTACAAAACGAGATCTCAGGGCTTCGATGTTTTCCATGCTGTTACCACGTTTCTCTGACTGAAGATGTACCGCAATTACGATGGAATTAACGTAAGTCAATTGTCTGCTCTTTATACATTACGCAGTGCTGTGATCTAATGTCTGACACTTCGGCTGCAGGATCAAAAGGAACAGACGCGCCGAAATGAGGTTTAGCTACCAACTTAAGGCATTCTTTCTTGTTTTCCTCAAAATAAGTGCCAGTTTTTTCTATTTCTCCCCTACCATGGCAGTTCTTTTCTGTAGGCGAAATTTCGGCGTGATGAGGTCTGACAGTCTGAGAAGTCATTTTCGAAGAGCCGTTTGATACCTAAAGAAAATTGAAATTGTATTTAGTGGTACTGTTTAGAGTGAACCCTACAAGTTACGGAAGTAATACGATGTATGCAATTGTAGGAAAATGCTAGCTTACTGAACGGAAATCACGAATTACTTATTTTATTAAACATTTGTGGGAGTACTGATCCTGAGCTCTGTTACGTCCTGCTTACTTCTGTAGACTACTTATTGGCTCAACAACAACAAAGTTCATTGGACGTTTGTGAAATAATCGATATATGGGGAATGACGCAACAATGCACGTTAAAAGTAAAACGCCTTTTTATTAATAAAAGTCAGTTACATATAAGGCAGTTTTTTATTTGATTAAGTTTCTACTAAATATTCACAAAAAAAATTGGGTTTGACTCAAAAATTGCTAGACCGAGAAAGTGGCTCAAGGTCAAAACTGTCTTATACAGAAAATCCCTTATACTGTTATAATTCGTTTTTATCAATTCACTATTTTACGTCAAGATTATGGCATTGGATACTTGCCGTTATGAAACCTTAATCGAGTTAGACTGCACCACAGCTAAGGTATTGCGTCAGAAACTTTCTCCAGATGTTAAAAAGATTGTTAATGAAATAGAAATAAATACAAACAAAATGAATAATTTTCCCAACCGTAATATTTTGCACAACCTTGGATAAACAATTACTAGCTAGTGTCATCAAAACAAACAGTACGTGTCGCTAGTTTCAGGGCCCTTCAGGTTTTTTACTTTGAACCCAACCAGCGAGAACTGCCTCAATACCCACGCGGAATGGTGTGTGTTTCCCAATAGCCAAATTTTCCAATTTTCCGTTTGAAAGCTGTGCGTTTTGAGGCCTCAATGTTCCTTGACTGGGATTAGGATCAGGTCTAATATGGCTCATCGGCAATTGGAAAACACTTGCTATGTCCCGTACCATACCATATTTTGTCATGGCTTCTTTTCCTATGATGGTATTCAGGACACAAAAATTACTTACCTAGTTAGCTTTTCCGTTAAACAATGCTGATTTCAGAAAAAAAAACCTACCACCCCAATGATAAATTCCTATACAAAAAAAAACCGAATATGAATTGCAATTACTACTTACAATTACAAGGGGTAAAAAGGATACCTTTCACGGCCGCATTGGTTTTTTTCAGCCCGAGAAGGTCAACGCATATTGAGGCAACATCGTCCACATGCGCCGGATAGCGGATTTCACTGTCTGACACAAGTTTAGTTCCTTCTGAATCATAAAAGAGCTGTAGAAGAACAGTCACCGCACTTTCTCCCAAGTATTCAACTATAGAAAAAAAATAAGAGTTAATTAAGCATGATTAAATAAATGGTTTTAAAATGTACATCCAGTATTTTTATTTCCTTTTCAGGTGTGAAAATATTTAGTACCTGGTCCATATAATACAGGAACTCGTAGAACAATGTGATCTAATAAATGGGGGTATATAACTAGTGCTTCAAACACAAAGTGCATTGTATGATTTCTTACTTGGGCTTGCTTCAAGAGTTACTTGCTCACCCTGTAACTTTGTTTTGCCATATATGTTCAATGGGTTTGGGGTATCAGATTCTGAATATGGAGGCTTAGTTCCATCAAACACATAATCTGTACTAATGTAAATCATAATGGCACCTAGTTCAGCTAAAATAATAAGGCAAATGATTTACTTTCAGTAAAATGCAAGATTTTTTTTATTTTTTAATGTATGCCTTTTACATACCTGCTAAATTAGCTAAATTTTTAGTTGCAGCTACATTTAACCTGATAGTACCATCCACATCTTGTTCAACTTTGTCAGGGAACCTTTGCGCTGCACAATGGACAATGGCATTAGGCATAAAATTCCTTATAATATCCTCAGTTTTTTCCTTGTTGCAGATGTCAACCTGTACCAAGTTTGTCCCTGTTCTGCATCATTGAATGACATAGGTCAAAATTTAAATGTTGAGGTATTTGTGCTGAAAAAACTAATAGTAATCAATTTATATACCGACTAAATGCTGTTCCCATAACTGTCCATTTTGACTGCTCGAAGGCTGCTAAAACGGCTGGATTATTTGTATTATAATCAGAATTTACCCAGAAGAAACATTAGATAGTGAAATACCTCTACCAAGAAGTCCAGATGCTCCAGTTACTACAACACGTTTGCTTGACATACTTCTTAAGAACAAAATCTATTCTAGAAAATGTCTCACTGGTGTGGTAATGAAACAAAAAGCATGTCAATAAATGATGAATTTTTGCTTGCTGTCACGGTTTCAGAAATTGACACTGAACTATCGAGTTTTGTTTTCTAATTTATATCCCTCCTACTCGAAGAAGAAAGTACAGTTTTTACAGTTGTTTAATAGTAAAACTGAGAGCAGACGAAATATTCTAACACAAATTCCATCATAATGCCTAGATAAGACACAGTTATGATGTCACCAGTAAAAAGATTGGATATTCAGTGATTTTCAAAAAATTCCAATGAATGTTAGACTTTGCAGATTTTTGAGGCGAAATTCCCAAGGTAATTCCCTTCGCTTTTTTAAAATTTATTGGTTGATTTCTTCTAAAATCATCAAATAATGACTAATTATACATGACTTGCATTCAACATTCAACGAGAATCACGAGCATTGGCTTAATTCTTACGTGAAATGTTTTTGAAATAAAGCAAAAAACGTGCGATCAAACAACCAGTTACGATGAGTGTCAGTTTTTGCAGAAAAAAAATTTAAGCCCGACTAAATAATTCCGAATAAATAAGCCCGACTTTTCTTATTTTTTTCGTTTTTTACGTTTAATTAAAAAACCATGAGTCCAAAGGAAAAATAAATTTGATTTTCGTGGTAAGCAGTTAATTCTGAATCGAAATCATGTATTCTAAGCGAAATTTAAAATTTCGCAAAAATGAAAAATGCTAAATCGGGCTTATTTAGTCGGGCTTAAAAATTTTTTCTGCAAAAACCGGCACTCATGGGAACTGGTTTAATATCACAGGATATACTCAAAATTGAATGCTGATTCCGGTAAAACTATTATTTCTTTCATGAAGTCAACCATTTTGGAACTACACCGAATATTTGTGTTGCATCGCGGTAGCGCTGAAGCGCACTGGCGCGCTAGCATATGAATATTTGGAGGATTAACTGTGATCGTGGCCAATAGATGGCGAGCAACGATAAGGAAAAATCCGATTTTTATTTTTCTGGGGGGTTTTTATATGGCAATATGTATGGCAATCCGTTTTATATGGCAATCCGTTTTACATAAAAAAAAAAAAAAATGTCGGAAAAAAAAAAATCACACTTTTTTTTTTTTTCCGACACGTAGCCATCTACCGCCCAGACTCGTTATTACTGGCGTAGGCAATTTCAGTCCATTGGATGCCATTCGCAGTTAGTTCAGTAGCGTGGACGGAGAATAACGCGTGGCTGGAGGAACAATTGAAAAATGGATAAGATAATACAACAAAAGGATGGTAAGTATAAACATTATTATATTGGTTTTCAATTATTAATTATTGTTTATTAGATCAAATTATGAAGCTGCAGGCCCAATTATTGGAACAACACAAAATATTAGATAACAGCAAAGCTAAGGATGGGAAGGCCTTATACGTAGTGATTCTATTTATTTGCTTTTATTCATTTGTGTTTTGTAGCTCAAATTTTGAGTCTACAAGCTCAGTAGGGGAAAAAAACAAATTGGAACGGAACAGTTTCCAAACAGTGAAGGAGGTTTTTCAAAACTCATCCCTAACTGAACATGAGGATGAATTGGCATTAGGCGAACACAGTCAGGTACCTAAACTTTTCAAATAAGAATTCAAAATAAGTATAGAATTTTAACAAACAATTATTTATTGTTTAGTTATTCAGTCTACCACCTGACAGTGTGTTAAAGTTAAATTCTGTTAGTGCTGCACTAAAAGAATTGTTAGTAATAAGTCCATGCAGCGAAGGAAGTGAACAATTGTGGGACCATATTTGTGTTGAAAATGGGTGTGGTACGGAAACCCTGAAATAGCACGAGTTCAACATAACACATAAATTAGGTACTTTTCGGTTTTTTGTCTATCGAAAAAGTATTTTTAATGCTATTATTTTGCATTCACAGAATTTTAGTGGGGGATCAAGTCAAGTCTGGAAGTGTTACAGGATGGAAGAGTGAGCCTACAGTTGAAAAACACTGAAAGTGCATTACCATTAAGGTATGAGGTAAAGTAATAGAGTATGCAAATTGTCTCATGAGAAGTACCATCTTGTGTGAATGAATCCTGTGTAACAGCAATCCTTTATAGTTCTGTCACAGCTAGAAGCCTCAAATAATTCTGCTTCTCTTGCTAAAGAACAACTTGTCCTTTATGTTCAGAGTGTTGGTGAAGCTGGGTACTTAAATGGCCCTAAAGATGTTTCATTTCGTTGGCATTGCAGCGATGAACATCATACATGGACTTTTTAGGTATGAAAGGAATTTTCTTGAAAATTTTTTGAATTTATGACAAAGCATTTCTCCTGCTTTTTGCCAACCATGTCTAATCTAAAAAAAAATTATCCAATAGGAAAGGATTTTCGGCATACTGGGAACACAACTATCAACAATGCAACATTCTAGGGGTGCTATTTTATCATTCAAGAGCCTTATACAATGATTATCATCTGCAATTTGTATGGCCTTTCCCAAGCTTCTGCCAGAAGTTGAATCTATAAGTCATGTAAGTCACATGAGTAACAATTGAGATGCATAATGGTGTTTATCTTTTCTCAGCATAGGTTAATAGTAACATTGGATCTGAAAAAATTCTTGGTTGGGGCAAGACACTGAATAAATTGTAATGATTGAATGGATGACATGACATTTCTATACTTAATTTGGATTCCCGAGACGGTATTTGATATTTAAAAAATTGAAGTGCATATCTGGGCTCCCTTCCTTTCCGTAGCCCCGTTTCCCCTTGACTCGTAATAAGCCCGTAGGGGGTCATGCCCCTACTGTACGGTATATATAAAAACAACATATACCGAGGTTTGGAGGGCTCTGGCCGGAAAGGGGACGTGGGGTGCCGCTTAGTCCGATGATGTGTTCACGGAGGGCGACGTGGCTACCCACAAATCCGAACTAAAGGTTAATCGCTCCTGTAAAAATGTTCCAAATCTTCAGCTCTTCTTCTGGCTTCTCTTAGCCAATCACCGGGTAATCTCCCCGGTGGGTCAACAAGGCAGTGTCTCCCCCTGCCTGGGTTGACGGCAACTTTTGAAAGGGCTATTGTGCCTTTTTAAAGTTGCAAAAATAATTGTAATGTGCAGAGAATTGTCAATAAAAATTTTTTTTTTAAATATTTTTTTGCAAAATTTGTTTCTTTCATTGTCTGTGTTAGCTGTGTTCACACATTACATTTATCAACCTTTTTTTTTTTTGTTTTGCTTTATTTGTTTTTGTCACCTGTGATGGTAAGCATTGTTTCCATTGGATTATCGTTTATCTGTCAGTATTCAATTATTATTTATTACACTCTTTGAATTCTTCAACTTAGATTCAAGGAACAACGTGTAACATCTGGATATTTTTTGAGGTAATTTAGTATTTTGTTTTACTCGTATGGGAACCGATCCCCAGACATTCAGCGTGCAACGCCGATGCTCTAACATTGAGCCACGAGATATATCGAAATATTTTATTATCGCATATCATATGTAATCGTCTAGGATGTTTATGCAGTCTTTCACAACTATATGTTTATCTTTCTATTGCTTTTGTAAGGTTCATAGCTCTGTGGTAGAGCCTTTGGCTGTGATACATGTTACCTTGGGTTCAAACCTCAGTAGATGTGTTAAAATGAAGTAGAATAAATGTAGAAGAGTATGTTGCAGAATTGCATTTCAGTTTTATTCTAAGTGTAAATGCAAGTCCACAAGTGACTAGAAAAAAGCCAACTTGTCATCACATGATTCATGGCTCACTGGTAGAGCATCAGCGCGGTATGCCGAACATCCAGGGTTCGATCCCTGGATAATAATTGAATGCTTACAGATAAACGATAAACCAATGGAAACAATGCTTACCATCACATGTGATAAAAACAAATAAAGCAAAACAAAAAAAAAAAAGTTGATAAATGTAATGTGTGAACACAGCTAACACAGACAATGAAAGAAACGAATTTTGCAAAAAATATTTTATAAAAAAAATTTTATTGACAATTCTCTGCACATTACAATTATTTTTGCAACTTTAAAAAGGCACAATAGCCCTTTCAAAAGTTGCCGTCAACCCAGGCAGGGGGAGACACTGCCTTGTTGACCCACCGGGGAGATTACCCGGTGATTGGCTAAGAGAAGCCGGAAGAAGAGCTGAAGATTTGGAACATTTTTACAGGAGCGATTAACCTTTAGTTCGGATTTGTGGGCAGCCACGTCACCCTCCGTGAACACATCATCGGACGAAGCGGCACCCCACGTCCCCTTTCCGGCCAGAGCCCTCCAAACCTCGGTATATGTTGTTTTTATATATACCGTACAGTAGGGGCATGACCCCCTACGGGCTTATTACGAGTCAAGGGGAAACGGGGCTACGGAAAGGAAGGGAGCCCAGATATGCACTTCAATTTTTTAAATATAAAATACCGTCTCGGGAATCCAAATGAAGTATAGAAATATCATGTCATCCATTCAATCATTACAATTTATTCAGTGTCTTGCCCCAACCAAGAATTTTTTCAGATCCAATGTTACTATTAACCTACACTGAGAAAAGATAAACACCATTATGCATCTCAATTGTTGCTCATGTGACTTACATGACTCATAGATTCAACTTCTGGCAGAAGCTTGGGAAAGGCCATACAAATTGTAGATGAAAATCATTGTATAAGGCTCTTGAAGGATAAAATAACACCCCTAGAATGTTGCATTGTTGATAGTTGTGTTCCCAGTATGCTGAAAATCCTTTCCTATTGGATAAATTTTTTTTTGTAGATTAGACATGGTTGGCAAAAAGGAGGAGAAAAGCTTCATCATAAATTCAAAAATTTTTGAAAGAAAATTCCTTTCATACCTAAAGAGTCCATGTATGATGTTCATCATGCAATGCCAGTGAAGTGAAACATCTTTAGGGCCATTTAAGTACCCAGCTTCACCAACACTCTGAGTGTAAAGGACAAGTTGTTCTTTAGCAAGAGAAGCAGAATTATTTGAGGCTTCTAGCTATAACAGAACTATAAAGGATTGTTGTTACACAGGATTCATTCACACAAGATGGTACATCTCATTAGACAATTTGCATACTCTATTACTTTACCTCATACCTTAATGGTAATGCACTTTCAGTGTTTTTCAACTGTAGGCTCACTCTTCCATCCTGTTACACTTCGAGACTTGACTTGATCCCCCACTAAAATTCTGTGAATGCAAAATAATAGCATTAAAAATACTCTTTTGATAGACAAAAAACCGAAAAGTACCTAATTCATGTTTTATGTTGAACTCGTGCTATTTCTGGGTTTCCGTACCACACCCATTTTCAACACAAATATGGTCCCACAATTGTTCACTTCCTTCGCTGCATGGACTTATTACTAACAATTCTGTGCAGCACTAACAGAATTTAACTTTAACACACTGTCAGGTGGTAGACTGAATAACTAAACAATAAATAATTGTTTGTTAAAATTCTATACTTATTTTGAATTCTTATTTGAAAAGTTTAGGTACCTGACTGTGTTCGCCTAATGCCAATTCATCCTCATGTTCAGTTAGGGATGAGTTTGGAAAAACCTCCTTCACTGTTTGGAAACTGTTCCGTTCCAATTTGTTCTTTTCCCCTAGCTGAGCTTGTAGACTCAAAATTTGAGCTACAAAACACAAATGAATAAAAGCAAATAAATAGAATCATTACGTATTAGGCCTTACCATCCTTAGCATTGCTGTTATCCAATATTTTGTGTTGTTCCAATAATTGGGCCTGCAGCTTCATAATTTGATCTAATAAACAATAATTAATAATTGAAAACCAATATAATAATCTTTATACTTACCATCCTTTTGTTGTATTATCTTATCCATTTTTCAATTGTTCCTCCAGCCACGAGTTTTTCTCCAGCCACGCTACTCAATTAACTGCTAATGGGATACAATTAACTCAAATTGCTTACATGCCTATAATAACGAAACCGACTGGTAGATGGCTACGGGTAGAAAAAAGTGTGATTTTTTTTTTTTTTTTTGGTTTTTTTTTTTTTTTTTTATGTAAAACGGATTGCCATAGATAGCAGTGAAACAGAAAAAAAGACCGATATATATTTTTTTTTTTTTGGTAAAACGGATTGCCATAATCCAATTCTATTTCACTCAACAGCTCCCGATGTTCAAGAAGCTAAGGCTAGAAAATAAACCCGACAAAATAAATAAGCCCGACTTTCCCAAATCGAAGTTGGCGCGCCAGTACGGTACAGCGGGCCTGTATATAACAGCGTATCGTACTATTAAATATATTTCAAAAACAGCTTTGGCGAGAAAACGAATAATTTCCCTGAATAAGCATTTTAAATTGCGTATAACATGTGAATTTCACCAAATATTTGGCGCAATGCTAGCGTGCCAGTACGGTACAGCGCTAGCGTGATGCAGTAGAAATATTCGGTGTATTTCAATAAAAATTAACTTAATGAAAAAAATAGCAATTTTCCCGGAATCAGCATTCAATTTTGAGTATATCCTGTGGTACTCAACCAATCCCGAAGAGTTTCAGCTTTTTCAGAAAATTTTTTTAAGCCCGACCGAGAAAAGTCGGGCTTATTTAATCGGGCTTATTTAGTCGGGCATAATTTTTTTTTTCGGTCAGTGTATGTAGAAAATTAACTAGAAACGTGACCGGTAGATAGCGATAGCAGTAAAATATGGCAATCCGTTTTACTAAAAAAAACCCTCTTTTTTTTAAAGCTGTGGCCATCTATCGGTCAGATTCCTATTTAATTTTCTAAATACAACTTTACGCATTCTAGCCATGTAAATATAATTTTAAATTAATAACTTTATTTGATTAAAATATAACTGTACAGAAACAATTTGGTATATACTACTTGCTTAACTTTATCATTATTACTATTAACTATTAACTTTCTATTTTGTGCTACAGCAATTATAATGACTGTAATTCTAATAACAATGAGAATGATTGCGTGTGTTAGGTATAAATAGTATGTTTGAATAATATAAAGTTGTTATTGCAACAGAAAAGAAGGGAGCTTAGATATGGACTTCAATTTATAAAATATAAATGTTTTATGTTCGGGATAAATCAGCGACTAACTGTGAAGTGCGAGTAGCTTTCTTTGAAAATGCAGCATTCTCTTTCCGTCTATTTCTGACACAGGCAAATATAACTGCAGGACATCTTTATTGCTAGCTGCAAAACTTCGTCACAATACCTGAAAGAAAGGAAAACTCAAATCAAGGGGGAAAGAAGTCACAAAAACGATGTGAACCTAACTATAATATGCCACTTTGAATAAATGAAATACTGCAACGTAGGAGAGTTGGACCAAAGTTTTCAATGGGAACCCATCTATGAACTTCATTTTGAATATAACATGGTTGAGGACTGGATCAAAGTTTCAATTTCCTTCAAACAATTAATGAAGATACTTTTCAATTTAAAGTATTTCTTAACTTTGTGATCTATACAACCCCTACCAAACTACGGACTTGTAATCTGGAATTTTTCTTTCTAACACCCCTAAAAAACAAAACAAAAACAAAGCATAAGTTCTACTTACTGTAAATGAATGGCATTGCAGTAACTCCAACCAAATATTGGCAATGGGTTTGGTTGTTCACTGTCATTACTGTTCACAACACAACAATCACAGTTGTCTTACAACAAACTAGATAATCTGTCTGAACTTCTTCTCACATCCCTTGTGTGCTTTCCTTCAAAAACTGAACTCATAATTATCTGGTAAATGCAAAACAATCTTTCTGGGCTATTGGTCTAAGATGATCTTTTCTTCATTTACCATATTTCCTCAAGTACACGTCAGTATGCCGCATCCTTTCACATTTTCATCACCAGTTCATTCAACATTTTTGCTATTCTGGTCACTCCATAAAAAAAAAATTAATATCATACCAAAATATATTCAAAATTGTGTGAAAATACAGTGTCTTTTCTTATACCTTAACACCGTTAGCACAACGCTGAATTTAAAGCCTCACGCAATCGATTCTGTATGTTGAAATGAAAGGCAGGTTTACGGGTTGTTCATAATATTAATAATCAATTTCGAGTAGCGGCCGCCTCACCATCGCATTTACCATCTTGTGCGTGTCATCAAGCAAATAATACAGATGCTGTACAGGTTTAAATTAATAATCTTAATAATTCGTTAATGCAACAACTGGGCTAAAACCTTCAAAATTATTGTAGACTAGTAGTTACAGGCTCACAGCTAAACAAATTTACCTTCCAATCAGTTTCATGTAAATTATTCCAAGGTTTGAACTTTGAAAGAATTTTATGCGGAAAAGCATTGTTACCATTTTTTTTTTAAATTCTACCACACATTATATAAGTTTGTATAAATAACTAAACAAACTTTTAAACCTACATAATGACTTGTTAGCAGTTAGATTTTTATGTTTGGTAAGTTCATATAGTGTCAGACATGATAGTGATTCTGCTTCTTCCCACTCACACTTTAACTATTGAGAGAAAACATGGTTTCCCTAATAGTTAAAAATTTACTTTAATTGGTTGTAGTTGACTATAGGCGGCACTTTCCACTTAGACGAAATTGAAAACTGTCTGACTTACACCTTTCCGGCGATTACCATCATGAACATGACAAACAGTGTATCAGATTAAAGTTTTGGTTGCAAAACCTTAATAATAATAAAATAATAAAGGAGATATAATTTATCATTGGTAGAGTATAATGAATATGTAGGCTTTGGCGAATAGCCGCTATCTTTTTGTATCAACTTACCGTGTGAAAGAAACTAAAATGGCCGTCAAGTCCCTTTGGGACAATTAAAATCGAGCTGAAATGTCACACAATTCCGCAACAAGAGAACTACGGAAAGGTTCAGTTTACGTTAGTCGATATAGGGAAAATGCCATGGCCAGCACCGCGACCGATGTTGTGATGGTCGTAATAATGGAGCGACGCCAAAACTCACCATTTTGATAGCACTAGAATGACAAATATAAGACTGCGGTCAAAACGTGTACTGTTTGTACTTCAAACGTATATTAACACGTGATTATTACCTTGGATCGTCATAAAACTTCTGTTGAGTGGCTTGTCCATGATGATTATCCAAATCCTTAATTAATAACCTCGGGAACTTGATTATTCATCGCATGTTGCGGTACGATTATCCCATTGCTGCAGAAATCGTAACCACAACATTCACTCTTCATGGCGCCCTGATACAGTGGTCTATTTTAAATAGGAAAACTATAGTTTAAATGTGTGGAATACAACATTTTGGGTAATTACCTTTTAATGACCATTGTTCCTTTATTTTCTTATCTAATATGTTATGTGTCAGTTCCACTGTTGATCTAGCAGCCAACAGCAACTAATCATATGTGCTCTTTTAATTGAATAAAAAATTCAAATGAAAAACAAGCATTTCCACTTTTTAAAAAAATTACAAGAAGCCTGCTTATGATGAATGTACAAAATAAAAAACATTTGAAACTCATTTTTTCCAATGCTTGATGCTTATTCCTAATTGAAAAAGGGTGCTGTATGTTCTTAGAATACTTATCGTTTCAGATCTCCTCCAATTTCACAGTCACTTCCTCTTTGGTAGCTTCTCTTGGTTTGAGATGTATGCATTTGTTTAGAAGCTGAAGCTCTTCACATCTCAAGACATGATAAAAAAGCTATTAATTTTAGAATCACAAAATACCAGTAATTACTTAATGGGGTATCAAAGAATAAGACTGCACAATAACACTCCAAAGTATGGTCATAGATTCACAAGTATTACTTGATATGCCATCGCATTAATTCTTGTACTATGCTTCTCAACATCCATTACGATTGCCTTTGAACTTGCCATCAACTTCAATCAAAAACTTATCACAGGAATCTAATCATCTCGTTCTGCTTAAACCAAAACCGCAGAACTTCATTACAAAGTTATTTAGGTAAACTATGGAAACACTTGACAGTGTGGCTCTTACTTTGGCAAGATGTAATCACATGCAATTCTGATTGCCAGTGACTATGTAATTTTGTTTAACTCTATCAAACAAAGGTCAGCGTAAAATGCGGACGCGGACCGCGGACTGTGGACTGGAAAATCTGCGGGCTTTTAGTTGCGGACTGTAGTTGTTTTTCGTCTGCGATAAACAAAAATCCCGAAAAAGAGATCTTTTGGAGTCGAAAATATGGCTTCCCTTACTAGATTTAGGGCATGTGATCATCTTTTAAATTTAAATATGTTTAGAAGCTCTTTCAAGAAAAATGGAATGCTTAATACTTTATGGTTTCATACGACACCACGAAAACTTGGTAAATATAACAACGAAAACCAGCAACAGCTGTATTAGTTTGGTTCTTTGCAAATTCTATTGATACATAGTTATTTAATTCAAAATTTATCTTACAGTTGTTGAATTGAAGATGCCATCCTTGTCGCCGACGATGACGTCGGGTACGATTGTGAATTGGCATAAAAAGGAAGGGGATACAGTAAATCCAGGTGATGTCCTATGTGAAATTCAGACTGACAAAGCTGTAATGGCTTTTGAAACTGAAGAAGAAGGAGTTCTTGCAAAAATATTTGTATATTGTAGGCCAACCAAATGATGTATTGGATAAAAATTTTAGCATATTTTAGATTGGAGATGATTCACATGACGTGCAAGTGGGGTCACTCATTGCACTTCTGGCAGAACCGGGAGAAGATTGGAAAAATACAACTTGTTCAGATACACCAAAAGTTGCTAGTGCAAAGCCAAAGAATCCTCCCAAGCCAAATTGTGAAGTCTCAAGCTCAGAGCACGATGATAAGAGAAATTCCAAACGAGCCATGTGTGAATTTTGTGTTGAAATCATTGCAGTATTTTCTAATATCATTTTGATTTCCAATTTTGTGTTTCAGAACATTGGGCCCCGCCGTTCGAAACTTGCTAGAAAGGTATGGACTATCCCCTATTGCAATTCTTGGCTCCGGTCCGCGGGGTCTCCTCCTCAAAGGAGATGTTTTGCACCACATTCAAAAAGGAAACCTAAAACCAGTTCCTAGTAATATACATTTTTGTTGCACTGACATGTATTAAATAATTTTAAATTGCATTTTTTTTCCAAGTTCCTCCTGCTGCAGCACCAAAAATCGCATCGAAGGCCATCGGAACGGAACCACATAAATCTGCTCTTCCAAAGAGTACCGCAAAAAAAATCCAAAATCTTACGCATGAACAAGAATATCAAGATTTGGAACTCTCAAGTATGAGACATACAATCGCTAAACGTCTAACAGCATCCAAAGTATGACTATTTCAGCCTTAAAATAAAACTAAGTTTGATGTATGGAAAAATTGGTAGTGGACTACCTCATAATCTATGCGTATTTTTATTTGTTTTAAAGACAGGAATACCCCATGCCTATAGCACGATTAACTGCAAGGTCGATACTGTAATGAATCTCCGACAGAAGTTTAAAAACGAAGGAATCAAGTTTTCCATCAACGACATTATCATCAAAGCGGTCGCCACTGCATTGGATTTGTGCCCAGAGGCCAATGTTATTTGGCAAGGAGATCAGGTTTAGAACTTTTCTTTCGTTTTCCTTTTCATTAATTTTCATTTTCTTCTCTTCGACGTCAGCTTGTACAACCTACAAATGTTGATATATCCGTAGCCGTAGCCACAAATTCTGGTTTAATAACGCCGATTGTGACCGATGTCCTTGGTAATTGAATAATCCCTAAATTCTTTACGTCTTACCATGCAATTCGTTCACCATTATTATCTTTACATATTAACTTGAAATTTTGTTTATCGCTCGCGAACAATATAGGCCGAGGTGTATTAGAAATCGGGGACATAGTACGGGATCTAGCTGAGAGAGCGCGTGGAGGAAAGCTTCAACTTCACGAATTTCAAGGAGGATCTTTCACGTAATATGCCGCAGTGTTAAAATGTATGCGATTTTTTTGCGATGGAAACTAAACATTTTAACATTCACAGGATATCCAATCTGGGAATGTACGGTATTAGCGAATTTAGCGCGATTATCAATCCACCACAATGCGCAATATTGGCCGTGGGTGGAAGCCGTTTAGAACTTTGTAAGTCGTAATACCAATGTCTTCCTAACTGTGTCATATTCTCTGATCCCTTTATCAATTGTACAGGTGATGACGGCAAGCCGATGATGGTCATGAGTGCAACCTTATCATACGACGGAGAGGCCATATCTCCTGTGGCAGCTGCAACTTTCATGTCCACTCTACAAGGTTTATTGGAATCACCCCAAAGTCTGCTCTTGGGTCATCGTTCACTTCCAGAATAAAAACAGGAAGCTTTCGATTTCCATTAGAAACTGAAATTAATATTTTTTTTTAGAAATGTAATTACTGTAATTGTTGAGTGTGAATAACAGTCCTATAGTTGTAGAAGCCATACGCAAATGTTAATTGGACACATTTCATTCGTTAACATCGAGCTTTAGCAACCGATGTATAGGTATCATCTTTTTCAGGGGTTTTATTATTCCGTTAAATTAAACTAATTATGAAACTCTCGTTTATGTTATATGAGCATACAATACGCTTATTCCGATTCAAGCCTGCAATCTAATTCTAACGATGCAGTACAAACTGAGTGCACGACCACCATTTCAACGATTCACGTGGTCGTTTTGTGGTAGAATTTTTTTTTCCGCTTTCTGCTCAGCCCAACAATCTTCTGATATACCAGTTTGTAGATATGTTACTCTATTGGAATATATATGCGATGAATCGGTCGTCGTTACAGTAAGTGTACTCAGCAAGATGTGCGTAAATGTGTTTTTATGTATTACCGGTACTCGGGCATGTGGCAGCTGTGGTACAATTAGCGATAGATGAAAAATGTAGTCCATCCATTCGTCAGGGAATAACTTAATGTTCGTTTTCGTAATCCGGTTACCGCGAATCAGTCCGTGGCAGATGAAAGTCAACGAAAAAATAGTTAAAAAAGAAAAAAAAAAAGGAATACCGAAAGAAGCGTGAATGCTGTCGCCGACAATAACGCTTCCACGTATAAATCATGCGCGACCATTAGCGTGCAATCAGCCGATGTATCGCCTAGTTCGGGACAGGTTTCCTTCCCCCCTTTTCCATTTCGGTTTTTATCTGTACTATGCGGTTCGAAGTTGACAAAGATTGAGCTAGCTGTGTGTTAAAGTCCCCCCCCCCCCTTAAAAAAACATAACGATTAAATACTAGTTACTGGCAAAGTTCCCATTGTTTTCTTTAATGTTCTTTGGCAAAAATGTTTTGTTCTTTTCCGTGTCCTATTCAGGCGATTCAGTCGATGTTGAGATGGCCAACCTTGGCATTTTAGAAGCGGTTGCCAGAGCACGGTTCGTCTTGACACATTCTGTATGCACCCTGAATGTCATATTTATTCAAAGCCGGACAAGAGCTATACAGCGCTTCGGATATGCGACATTTTATGCGTCGGTGGATATGGACGGAAAGACGCAACTGTGGACGCAAACGACAGCTGGTTCAATATTCCAGCCATGCTGCTACCAAACTTGAGTGAGCCTACGTCCTTATTACGGTTATCTGTTTCTGAACAAAGTTAAATAATGCCAGCTGTTGGCAAAAAGTCCCGATGCTGATTGCTCGTAACGCAGGCAACATCAACAATAAATGTGGCATTCGGTCTAAATTTGAGAAACGTTATCGCGTACTTTCCATCGCATTTGCTTTCCTGCTTTCAGTCATCACCGGTGTATGCATAGTTGTGCGATTATCGAACGATAATGATGCTACCTCGTATGGAAGAAAAAAAAAAACAACAGGCAATTGCATCTGCCTCTGTACGAATAGGACTGTTTTTTTTTGTTGACGATGCGGTATGTAGAGATTGACGAGAAACGGAACAAAATGCTGGATATTTTAAAGCATCAATCGCTGTCTGAAAGCAGTCGGGTGTGACGTTTTTCAATAAGTCTCTTATGCGACGAGAGATGACACCGATGACTAGTTGAACTGTTCATCGATTCCTCCCCTGTGGATCCTCCCATTTTCTCCGGTCGCAGGCCGTTTCCGGGCGGCAGGAACGGATGAAACCGCATACGACAGCAATCATTAGTCCGCCTTTTGTTCCCAGTCTCGACGATTCAATATCACCGGCAGAACGTGTCATTTAAGCACGCCAGGGATTGTGGTTTGGCTCATCATCAATTTCTCGGGGTCGGTTTCAAATCATTGAATTGTCAGAGGGAAGAGAGGGTGGGATGGGGAGGGGGGGGGAGAAGGGGATAGTTATATGCTATACAGTTTAGATTGCCCGACCTAAGCTAGTTACTATTGGAGCACAGGCAAAAAAAAAAAAAAGGTTTCCATCGTCTCGTCTTCCTCTTCTTTTTTTTTCCCTTTGCTTTTATAGTACATCAACAGCCCATGATAGTGATTAATGACGGCTCGACGAGCTGGAAATATATATATATATATTTTTTTTTTTGCGGCTGCGGCGACCGGTAGAGCAGTTTCCGTAATGCGAGCGTGCGGGTTGTCAGGGACATCCACGCAGCACACAATTAATTGATAGTCGTATACGGACGAAAGGGAAGTTGTGATTTCATTTCGCTTTATTCGGTTACATTTCATCCTTTTTTTTTTTCAATCTAAAGGTATGACAGCGTATAGTCCGATCCAACTGACATTCTATGTACATTCTTTCATCTTTTGTAGGCCTTTTACGCTAAATGAAAACCGCCGGCCATGATTTCATATGCGCTTATCACGATGTTCTTATTTGACTATTATCCCATGAGCTGAATATTTTTTTTTTAACTACATCTCAAAAAGAGGATAGCTATTAAGCTTTATGGGGGAGGGTGATGGAGTGTGACTGCACACAAATTCTGTGGCTGTGTGTAAACAGCACGACTGCAAACCAGATTTCATTAACATGTTGCTGCGCTGCAATTGAGCGAGGCTGGCAAAGAAGATATCGACCATTTAGGGGTGGCGAAGTACACATAACAAAGAATCGAGAGAGCACACGAAAAAAAAAAAACGTTAAGAGAAAAAAAAAACAACAAGGGAGAACAAAACTCATAGTAAGAAAAAAAAAGGCAACTAGCGCTGCGCTCGTTGGTGGTGGAGACTTATCTATTATATGGGATGAGAGATAATCTATATCGAGTGCGACGAGAGTCGAGAACGTAGTTGCCGCCGCTTGCTAACGTTCTAACGATTGACGAGCCGTGAGGGAGCAGTAAGGGAAAGAAGTCACGTCACGCTCCTTTGTGTGCACTTGAGCAACAGCATCGCACAGCTCCCTCAACCCTCCTGGCTCTTTTCCCGGTCCTCCCGACATTAGAGGACATTGAGTCAATATTCATATATATTTTTTTTTTTATCCGTTCGACAAGGCTGGTGGGAGGAATGGAAAGAGACTGCTGGCGCACGTATAGCCGGTCGCAAAGTATGGAACAAAAAAAAAAAAAGGAATATATATATTCTTATCGAAGAGGCGCAGATGCAAAGCAACACATTGGCACGCTTACAAAGCAAGCCTAGGCGGACTTGCTCATGCATATGTTATATATATAAACACCAATCCTTGTTCTTCTTTGTTTAGTTCCCTATTTTGTATGTTGCGCTCGGCCCGCCTTTTCTCTCTATACAGCTTTGCTTTTGCATCTCTCGTCCTCTCTTTCTCACTCAGTTTCTCAGACTCTCCACAGTTTTCGTCCTCTTTATTTCTATGCAACCCCCGGATGGAAGAGTGTATTTCTTTTTTGTTAGCAGGAGGTCGTACATTAAACGTCAATAGATTCACTCCCGACAGAGTGGCAGCCAGTCATTAAGATTCTAGAGGGCGGAATTAGGAAAAAAGAAAAAAGGGGAAACATAATCACGTAGAAAGAAAGAAGAACTCTTCTTTTCCTGTTTCGTACGAGGAACACTGGAACACCCGCCTACGCTTTTTCCTATGTATTCTTATTTCTCCTTCTTTGGGCTCCGTCGCCTCCTTCTCTTGTTCGACCTGCCTAGATCATTGTGATATACTCGTGATACACGGCAACATGTTGAACGTGTTGAGCCCGCATTCTAGACATTCTATGCTGACGCCCAATAGGCTCTCTCAAAATGTGCCACAAAAGAAACGAAACACAAACACGAGAAAGAAAACGGACGGAACGCGGACTGGGGTGCTAGGATTGCTATGATACGATGTTAATTTTTCGTTGTTTTGATTGAAAATCTTGCTGCAAAACGATCGTGCTCTCAAGTTTGCTTAATGATCTTTATACTGTTTCAGTGACAGCCACATCAGACTTGCCAGTTTCAAAGAACGTATAATGCAAAACTATTAGAGGCTTTCTTATCTTATTCTTTTTTTTTCGACATTTTTCTTTTCTCTCGCTTTCTAATCTTCTTATTCTTGTTCATCATCATCTCTGCTTTTTTTTTGGGAGAGAAAAATGGGGGGGGGCAGATGAACGCACGAAGTGGAGAGGAAGAAGTAGAGGAACGGTAGGTGGTAGGTGGGTGGGGGAGGAGTAGGCAGCAGGAGAACGGGAACGGGATAAAAGCCTTAACGAGCTTTGACGTCGGATCGCCAACTTTTCCATTTCAAACAAATAATGAGAATTAAAAACAAGCCCGTGCTCTTTTGTTGCGGGGTCGAGCCGTCGAGCCCCTTCAAAACTTGAAACGGTTTCACGTCGTGTCGGTGTTGTGTGTGTACATACGTCAGATAGGCCTTTTATACGAACGCGTACACGCACACACACATTTTATATACACGTGAAGCAGATAGCCTTGTATCCAGATTGAAACAGTTGCCTTCCTGGCTATAATGCATGATCCGCTCGCATTGGTCGGCTATATGCGTCTCTACTTAATGAGGGAGGCCTAGTTCAGTTATAAGATAAACTTGAGAGTTGCTCACGGCCAGGCCTAAAAGAACAATGCGGATGCAACGTGCCGGAATGGCTCCGAGGCCAAAGAAAAAAAAATCAATCATCAAAAATTGGCAGAACACACAGTCGAGGAAGAGAAGTTAAAAAAAAAAAACCCAAACAAAATTCAATCGAATATAAAGAAGGTAAAAGAATAACAACGCAATCTGCTACCACTATCATCTAACATGTATTAGTACCTAGTATTATTCAGCCCACCGTATACGTCTCCCACAAGCGCCTTCTTCTTTATTTGTACGACCATGTACAAAACGGAGGAGCGAAACGAAGGGGGGGGGGGGGGAGGTTATGCGGCGATGCGTGCTGGATTAATCAAATGACGTCAGCCGCACACGCGTAGCTAGTCAATAGCAGCAGTGGGAGTATCGGTAATAGTGGCATATAGAGAGAGGAGCCGCATCAGTGTATAATAGGTAGGAGCGGCAATGATGATAGCCGTGAGTGCAACGCTCGATTTCGTTGTGGTGGTGATATCGTCGTCCTCATAGACCTATACTGTAACTTCTATGAACAACAACGGGAAAAAAAAGAAGAGGGAAAGAAACGAAAAGATTATTAATAATGTTTCATTTTTTTCTTTCTTTTTTCAGGCTTTTTTTTTTTGCCGCCGCCGCCGAAGCCAAAAAGCTTTCGGCTGCTACTCTGCCGCCGCCACTGAACGTCGTTCCGAAAAGAACAGAACCGAGCAAAACAGCAGTATGGACTGTGTGTTTATCGTCGATTATAAATATCAGGGCATGGATGCGG
The DNA here is from genome assembly GCF_022539665.2 of Daphnia carinata. Taxonomy (NCBI): domain Eukaryota; kingdom Metazoa; phylum Arthropoda; class Branchiopoda; order Diplostraca; family Daphniidae; genus Daphnia; species Daphnia carinata. The sequence goes on from NC_081337.1 coordinate 7,737,494, forward strand.
GGCGGGCGGGAGTTTGACGGCGACGACGACGGGTGGCGGCGGCTCTTCTGATGCGGTTCGACTTCCGATGCAACTCCCTAGTCACTCTTCTCACGCCTGCCAGAGCCAATTGAAGCCAACTGGAAGACTTCGAACAGCAAAGTCAACGAGAATTGAGGAACTATAGTGTATACACTGTGCGCGCAACACCATTCCGGATATGAATTGCTTTGGCATTATCAATTCTGCGTTGTGAAAATTATTAGAAAAAAAAAACTATTAAGTATGGTAGCAGTACAATTTTAATAACATAAGGTTATGTTATGTTCTCTTTTCGGCTCGAAGCAAATAAGCTAGAATTTTTTTGGGGAAAAAAACAATGCTCGGGTGATATTGCACGTTTATGAAACATTCGAGTTCCTTGTCTATTTCCACCATCCGTTTATTATTCTTATTCTTTTTTTTTTTTTTTTTTTTGCCCCTTTACTTTTACAAGACCCAATCTACAATCTGTTAAAGAACATGTCCCATTCGGTAAAGTGTAAACCAGATGACAATTTTTTTTGTGTGTGTGTGTCTATGTGTGTTTGTGTCAAGTTATGAGACTGCCCTACACCGTCCTTCTTTCGAGCCGCATGCGTAACAACATCCCTACCATCGCTACCCTCTCTTTCAACCCACACATACCCCATACCAAAAAAAAAAAAATTAAGCCGAGAAAAAGGGAAGCCGCTTGCTGTTATATACTCTACTTAAAGCATCTTTCTGTCCGTTCGTCCACCCATACGCCCTTTTTTTCAGCCTCTATCTCTCTTGTCTCTCGTCGTCTTATGTAATCACATCAGAGCAAAAAAAAAGGTTGCGTACCGCGACTTTTGCTGGCTCTCATCCCTTATTCCCTCATTTTGTTATTTTCATTTTTTTATTTTTTTTTTTTTCCCCTATCGTTTCTCTCTTTATTTCCCTTTTTTTTTTATTTTGCGCGCGCCCGCCCGTCTTGTTCTCCTTCTCTGGAGCGCTGCGTTTTTATGTCGGATCATAAAATAACTGGAAACAAGTCGCAACAACACGGGATCCGTTTGTCGGCACCGCCATGCAAAAGACGAATCAACAAACAATCGTTGCAGAGGATGGCGACACAGCCTCAGAAAGAAAAAATATCGACAACAACACAGAGAAAAACAGAGAGAAGATCAAGAAGCGAGTAGCAAAGGCATGGGGATGAGAAGTCAGGAATAGGAGGACACGCATATACACACACATGTGCATATGTACACATACACACACACAACTTTAAGAAAAAAAAAGAAAAAAAAAAAAGAAAAAGGATCTATGTTTTGCTGGGCCCTTCAATCGAAGCAGCGCTCCAATCTCCATTACCGCGCGCTCCTATAAATATATATATATTGCCTGACTGGCAGTATTGCGTATATATATAGCCCGATAGAGAGAGAGAGAGAACGGGAGAGGGCAAGGCGGGGGGGGGGGGGGGAGTTAAGGATTGTGTTGGTAGCACAGCGAAAAGCATAACAGAGTGACATCAATAAGTCCTGCTGGCTGGCTAGACTATGCGTCATCCGCTCGCCAAGTATAGACGCAAACAAATATGTAGTATATCGTTGAAAGACGTCGTTGAAAAGAAAAACAAAACGAACCGTTTGACATCTGTGCCACCAACCCATTTCTCTTGTTCGTCGGGCCGCGACTCTTTTCGCTTCACTGTGTTAATACACGAAGCCAGAGGCCAGACCGATGGTATATAAAAAAAAAAAGACAATAAAAAAGGAAAATAGCTATACGATTATACTTATTCCTCATTTCGTAGACAGGCCAGTTTGGCGTTTTGTTTTCATTAAATAAGTCTTAGAAATTTTTATTGCAAAGTCTTCCTTATTTTAGGAAAAGGCATTATCGAAATTTAAAAGTTGGCAACTTACCAATATCGGTTTTATTGGGACCTGGACTTGAAATGATTCCTTTCTCGTTGATCCGCATAGAAGCCATTGTTGTCGTTTGCAAGAGACTTGTTCCACTGAATTTTGAAACACTAAAAATGCTATGGAGTACGTTTTTTTTTCGTTTTTTGGGGGGGAGCGGGGTGTCATGTAAGGCAATTGCGAGGTAAATCACGGCGACTATATCCCGATTGGTCGGTAATGTTCGATGTCCATAATACTGGTTCATTCCTATTCGGTCACGCAACAACATTAGTGACCAACGGGCGTTGAAACGTAGAGGAAACCCAAAATAAAAAAAAAAAACGTGCTGGAAATCAATTAACTTTTCCATTTACCTGACTTCCGACAGCATTTTTGTTTTGGCCGCAGGATTGGGTACCCCTATTGCACGGAAGTCTGTTCGCCACTTGAACTTCCAAAACTCTTTAGCTTTTTCCCCTTTGTATTTTTGAATGCATAATTCATTCTACGTCGCAATTATGCATGTCCAACGAACAGAAATAATCCTTCTATTACTACGTCGTTTTGCAACGCAGTTTGGAAATGAACGATACCCTCAGCCTTATACGTTTTACTATAAGTGAATAGGCACCGTCGTACTACGACAGTTTTTAAACTGTTTTAATACAATTATAGCCACGAACGTAAAATATATATATATATATATATTGAGTTATGGGAACAACAAGGAAAACAAAACAGGCCATCATATAGACCTTCTTACCGAACTTGATGTTGTTCAGTAGACCAGCAAACGTAAATTGCCTCTAATAACACTTCGTGCGTTATTGTGGCTCTCTTTCCTTAGATTTCCAGCCTAAAATCAAAGTGGGGATCTGAAACCAGTTTCATCCTATAATCGATATTATCGATAACGAAGCGTTCGTATGAAAGTTGTGGTTATATACGGGCTTCTCCTGGCAGTGTTTATCAGCCAAATGAGTCGGGTCATTCAAAAACATGAATAGCCATAATGAAAAAAATGTGCCGATACCGTGAGAAATCGAAGCTCTGACGGATGTCAGAGAAGAAACGTCATGTAATTACGATACTCGATCAATCGATGGCACAAATGATGGGGGAATCAGTCCATAGGTGTACGTCTGCAAAAACGATCGATTCATCTATCCAGATTTTTACCTAAGAGGCAGTGCTGTTGCGAGCTGAGCAGGTTACAATTAAAACGCACTGAATGCGATGCTGTCAAAACCATCAGCGTGAAAAATGCGCATAGTGAATTCGGGAAAACGACAACCAATCGATAAACGGATGAGCCTCGCACTCATAGCGAGCCGTCTCAGTTCAACTCTCTTCCATTTCATGTCCTGTTCTTCTATCTAGATAATACCGTTTCTCCACCTGTGATTCGTTAAGTTAAAGTACATATTTTCCTTCAGCCGAGAGGGACGCAGCCATTGTCAACAACGTCGCTATAGTGGTGACGTAAATGTTGTGCGAGCTAAAAATAAAAAATGAAACGATAATGGAAAGCGAAAATGTATAGGAAAAAAAAAAAAAAAAAAAAAAAAAAAAAAAAAAAAGTATAAAAGAAGGCGGTAAAGATGTCGCCGATTTTCGATAGCGGGACTAGCGGTCCGGCGGTTTTTCCCGGTGGACAGAAGAACCAATGGGACTGTGCATTTCTATCCTTCTTCACAGTCGAACAAGTCGGATTGTGCATCCAATGGGAGAAGGAATAAGGCGGGATTAACGGAAAGGAGTTGGGCCGGCGCAGAGGGTAGAGGGTTCGGCCTTCTTTTATATTCTATACCCTTTTCCTTTTTGCGGCCGTTTGAGGGACAGAGAAAAGCAGACTCACGAATTCCATTTCGAAGCTATTGCATAGAGACACTACAATTATGCGCAACACACACACACACACAAAAGCAAAGCAGAGAGAAAGAGGATTGTGGGTGGATGGGTGTTTTTTTTTTTTTTTTTTTGGCTGGACCGTTTCGTGCTTCGTGTCACAACGATGATGTACGCTGCGCAGCATACAAACAATGAATCAAGAAAAAAAAAAAAGGAAAATAGAGAAAGAAATGAAGAAGAAGACGCTCAAAGAGGAAAAAGAAAAGGGGGGGGAGGAGGAAGATAAGGAGGAGGAAAAATTAAAAAAAAAAAAGAAAGAAAATAAAAATATGGGAGGGGGGGTGTGTGTAGGAAGAAGGGAGGAAATCGTGGGAAAATGACGGAAAGAAAAAAAAAAGGTTGCGCAGTCGGCGTTGGTAGCGTGCCGAATCCGTCGGTGCGACTGTGGGAGGTCGGCAACCCGAAGAAGGAGGGTGCGATTGGAGATGTGATCTTCTGGTTGGTTGCCGATTGGGGCCGTCCTCAGCTAACGAATTGAACGGCCCCTACGGCGCAATGGCCACCGCCCCGTTCAACTGCGTTTGGGCCAGCCTTTTTTTTTTTTTTGTTCTTTTTCCTGCGGATGGCATAAACCAGAGAACTGCCTCTTCTTACCTCTCTTCGTTTTTCTCTTTCTAAAACACGCCCATTTGATTTCGTCTTGCCCTTCTTTCCTCTTGCTTTTGACTTTGGCTGTGTGGCGCTAGCTGCTCTGCTGGGCTACCTTTGTCGTGCCTCCCCATCTGCGATTGCCTCCCTTGCTTGAGTTGAAGCGGCCAGTCGGACTCTGGACTCAGTCCGAAGCTGATCGTTCTACTGCGTGACTCTCGCGTGCTTCCCTGATTGTTCCCTTTTTTTGCCCGACATACTTTGTTGTTGTTGTTTTGGTGGTGTTTTTTTTTTCGCTAGTTATCGGACTGAATACGCCATCGCCTAGCGTACGTGCCACTTCTTGCCAAAGTGTCGTGTCGGGACAATAGACGGACGATTGAAGTTGGTCAAAAACCCCCCAAAAAAACATTTTCAGCTCGCAGAGTGGCCAACTTTCGAGAAAAGAATTCTTTAGCCCCCCCGCGCGCATTCGTTTCACCTGTAGCCTATCCTTATTTTGACTATCTCTTGTCTCCATATAGACACACACACAGCTTTCATTTGGGTGTGTCATCCTACTTTGTGTCATTTCTTATTTCAACATTTGGCAGTTGGTAGAAACATTCGTGTGTGTGTGTGTGTGTGTGTGTGTGTGTTCCTTTTGACATCTGTGTGCTGTGTGATTTTGCTGTGCGTGCAATCTGCGTGACAAGTGAGGACGTACAATCGTACAAAAAAAAAAAAAAAGAAGCAAAACTTGTGGTCCGGGTTTCTCTTGGTTCGAACGTGTGTGTATGTGTGTGCGAGTGGGCCGAGTGCGATCGAACTCGTCCCTCTGCCAAAGAGAAAGAGTTTGCAGCAAACGTGACCGAGCGGGAAAAAAAATCGACTCTTATTGGGGGGCTTAGGCGAGAAATGATAACGGCCTCCTCGTCGATCCAGTCGCAAGTGTCGACGGGCAACAAGCTACGTAATTCGCCTCTGTCGTTCAGCATGTCTCTTTCGCCCGGCGCGGCCAGTTCTGCCAGCCCGGCTTCATCCGTAGCCGATTCGGCAGCTTCAGGAGTTTCGGCAACGGGAGTCGGCAGGTCTGCTACGCCCAGCCCGGACAGGAACAATTTGTCGTTGGATCACCGTCGCAGTCCAGTAGGTAGATCGCATCACTTGGGTGCCGGACATCCGCACGACCTTTCGTATCCGATTCGCCGGCCGAGTTCAGCCAACAGCCCGCCCGTTCGTGACAGCCCACCCAGTCGGGAAGCCAACCATTCGGCCGCCCTGCAGGCCTCACTGTCCGGATCGCTTCACGGGCCCAGCATGTCGTCGTCCATGTCGTTCGCCGCTCTGCACGCCGCCGCGGCCGCCGCCGCCGCCAATCAGAACGCCCTGCTGCACGGCAAAGGCGGCCTTCTCAGTGGCATGGGTCCCGGAGTGCCAGTCTCGTTGGCCGGATTGACGGGCATTCCGGGCATGCCGGAAGGATATCACCCAGGACTTTATCTGGGCCATCCGGCAGCGGCGGCTGCGGCCGCCGCAGCTGCCGCTGCTGCCAACATGCAAAATGCCGAACGTTCTCTTTACGGCCATCATCATCACGGTGGCCACTCGCACGGCATGCACTCCGGAGGCGGGCACAGCAACAGCCATCATCACAACGACAGATCGCCGTACAGCAGCCACAGCCCGCCGCCCATTTCCAGCACGGATCCGACAGCCAACGAGTGCAAGTTGGTCGACTATCGCAATCAAAAGGTGGCTGCTTTCGTCATCCACGGAGAGACAATGCTTTGTCTGCCGCAAGCCTTTGAGCTCTTCCTCAAGCACCTGGTCGGCGGCCTGCACACCGTTTACACCAAACTCAAGCGGCTGGACATTGTGCCGCTTGTCTGCAACGTCGAGCAGGTCCGCATTCTGCGCGGCCTCGGTGCCATCCAACCGGGCGTCAATCGCTGCAAGCTGCTCTCCTGCAAAGACTTTGACATCCTCTACAGAGACTGCACCACCGCCAGGTAATAAATACAAGACTTGCCTTATTCATTTGATTTATATTGGCGTATCGCCCATGACGTCGATCTCTAAGTCCCATCGACTTAACACGCGTTAGAGTTAGTCAACGTAGAGATGATGAGAGTCGATATGTCCAGTCGACCTCTCAACACCGTTCCCAAAATTCTCTCTCTCTCTCTTTTTTTTTTCATCTTTGTTTTCTTTATTTTTCTTTTCTTTATTTTTGAATCTCCGTGTGTCTGTCGGTCACTCTTTTTTTTTTTTTTTTTTTGGGGGGGGGGGGGGGGGCAGAGGAAGAACGGCTTATTATTACAGACTGCGGCATCTTTTCTCTCATCAGATAAGAAGTCCCGAGCCGCTTCCAATATACAGTACGTCAACGGACTCTGATTCCGTCCGATAAATCAAACATCTGCTAATGCGCTTCAGGCACAATATGCACCACATTTTCTTTTTTGTCCCGAAAAAAAAAAAAATACACACACACACTATACTCTCCGCAGCATGGAAGATGGTGCCGAGTCGGTTAGGGGACAGAAGGACAACATAGACCTTTTTTTTTTTTCAAAAAAAAAAAAAAAAAAAGATGTAGAGAAACAGCATCAGTTGTGATGAGATGGATAACGGTGTATATCCAACTTGAAATCTAGTCGTCATGCGATCCGATGTGAGTCATCTCTGCTTGGCCAGAAACTGCTTGTTGCCATATGACGGACTGCAGGAACCCTTTAATGAGCCGCGGGAAATTGAATCTCTTTTTGCTCCCGTGTTTACGAAAGCGAGTGCTCTTCGAGTGCTGATGGCCGAACTCCGGTCGTCGCTTTTGGGCGAACATTTTCACGACATTCGGTTGCCAGTTGTCATGGATGCCGTCTTCGTACACCGTCCCTCCTTGCTTATCGTCTCTGTGCTGGCCAACTTGAATTACCTGACTGCCGTCCCTCTTTTTTGGCCCATCAGTTTTAGGACTGCGCGTGTACACAAATGTCTAAGTTCCGCGTTTATTTATATCTACATACGACGTCTATCTTAGTGAAGGCTCTTTGTCTCCCGGTTTCAAATCAACCACCTTCCATCCGAGGGGGGCGTAAAAAGCTGATGGTATGCAGTATATAAATTACCCGTGTACTAGTCGATCCCTGGGCGTAAGTTGCAAAGCCAATGCAACCGAGTTCGGAGGCTGTGAAGCCAACATCGAGTGAAAAAAAAAAAAAGAATGAGATTGAGAGATGTGAGTGGAATTACTACAAACACGAAAGAAAGAGGCTGAGGGTGAGGGGAGAGATGAGGAGAAAAAGAGGGTTGGTTGAAGCGTAGGGATTTAGATGAAAGATTTCCGTCAGAATTGCCTCATTTCTCTCGATCGAGCTCCCTTATGAAACGCTTAGCGTGCTAGCTTTACACAATACGACCTCACGCACATATAAATAAAGTATGTAATTCGTTTTGTTTTGCTTTTTTTTTTTTTTGTTTTTATTTTTTTCATCAAAATGTCTTGCATTGAGGGTTCGGTTGTTTGCAGTGCGGGAGACGAAAAAGAAATCTTATGAGAGAGAATTGAACACAAGAACTAAGCACAGGGTATTATCAAAAAAAAAAAAAAAAAAAAAAAAGAAGTCTGACGAAACAAAGCAATATAATATTTATTTTTTCATATCGCCAAGGCCTAATAAATAGTGATGACGGTTGGAATTTTCTTTCTTTTTTTTTTTTTTTTTTTTTGAGAGGGAGGGTTGGCGGTATCCAAACATCTTTGAAACCAATAGCGACGGCATTCTTTTTCCCGTCCGGAACGACAAAATGTTGGACGGTCCGAGTTCTCGGTGATTTGATCGAGGTAGATGTGCGCGTTTCATATTTGAGGGGGGGGGGGGGGACATGAAAACATGTGTTTTCCATCCCCGTCTCTAAGTTGATTATGAATGAAAACTGATATGCAGTCTATTACGGGGTTAGACATGCACAGCTAGGCTACTACAATTTGATTACTTTGGATGTCGATCGAGGGCAGCGTGGCGTATATATATATAAACATATACAATACATATACACATAGATATACGCATACAGTGTATAGTAGATGAGGGAGCAAGCGGATGCAACTAGGCGAGAGATGTTAAAGAGAGGGACTAGAGAAGGGGAGGGAGATGGAGGGCTAGGGAGGGAGAGGAGGAGCGTCGAAAGCTCAGATTCTCCTTAGTAGCCCAGCTCAATTACCAGTAATTAATGATTGGGTTGTTGTCAATTACGAGTCTCTTCCGTCTGCTTTGGATACTATATAGATTTCCCATGTCGAAATGAAGCATCGCATCACTTGCCCAAAACTGGTCGCAAAACGCATCTCTACACAATCACTATAGACGGGTCTCGTAGACGTGTAATTTCCTTTGTCGTTCTTCTGGCTCTCTTAAGAACGCAACACAAAGGGCATTGCAAACATTGTCAACTGCCATGGTCACAGAGATGCTTTCCACTTTCGTTCTACTAATGTTGCTCGTTAGCCGCTTGTTTTTGATCATCATTGGCCAGCGACGTCGATGTTGTTCACTTGTATCTACATTCCACGCGTATATGTTTTCGCAAATCGTCTGATGTACTGCACTATTATTATTATTTTTTTTTTTTTTAAAGCGAAACCATTTGACTTTAAATCGGTTCACGAAGAACGTGAACAGCGTACGGGTGGTGGTTGTCGTATGAATTTTGAGAGCGAGACGTCCCGAAAAAAAAAAAAGCTATTCCATCATATGCCCATAAGCGCAATATAAAACGCGTTTGGCCCAGTCAGTTTTTGTGTCTGCTCGAAATAGAATAACACATACACCCCATCTTTTTATTTATTTATTTATTTTTTTCATTATTTTGTGTTTTTCTGCCTCCCTCTTTTTTTTTTTTTTTTCTATCCACCATCACACACCCCCCTCGTTTCCCGCAGTTTTGTCGGCCACAAAGTTTTATGGGCTACGGTCGCGTTTCTGTTTTGTTTTGTTCTCTTTTCTCTCTTCTTCTTTTTGTGTGTGTGTCTTTTCTTTTCTTTTTTCTTTTTTTGATGTGAGACAGCCGTGGAAAAGAGAAGCGCGTCGGATATGAATGATCTTAATCACGGGGTATGGCACATGATGGGAGTTACGCTTTTTGTTGTTTCGTTTATTTCTCTCTTTCCTATGGCCCCAACGCGAACCCCCTTTTGTGTTTCTGTTCATTGTCTTTAATGACCGACATGTGAGTTTGGGCAATGTTGGAATTGTTAGATAATAGCCACGAACCAGGGTTATTGTAGACGCGTATGTGCGTGCGTAAATGTCTAATAGAGGACATGACTATGTAGCGTATAATGTGCAGTACTGTTTTTTTTTTGTTTTGTTTTGTTTTTTTTTTGAAAGAAAAAAGAGCAAGTGTAACACAGAACAGCGTAGACCGCATTAGAGGCGATACAACGAGGTGTGGCGACTGGTGTATACGCTGTGTGAATAGGCACATTAGGAGGGCGCAAAGCGAGTAACCGACTGGCGACTGGATGGCCGAGACATAGACAGGAACTGGAATAAGAGCCTACAACGAGCTGATTATTAGTCGAAATGGACGCCGGGAAGTGTGGTCATTTCACATTGTTTGATCGGCTCGTAAAAAAAAAAAAAAAAGAAACGAAAAAAAAAAAAACCAAACAAAATTAATATGGAATACATTTTCAAATAAAAGGGAATAATATCTATGGAAAAGGCGAGCCGAAATGGATCGTCAAAGTTTGTGCACCTTCACGTTTCGAGCTGGCACCGCAATTGGAGAACGGCTATTGCCTCGTCTTCTCGCGGATTCATATAAAAATAAAAACCTGAAATAAAAATGAATATAAAAAAGGGAGGGGGGGGGGGAACTAGAAAACACACACACATACCAAAGGAAAAAAAAGATAGCCAAAAAAAAAAAACAAAAAAAAACAAAACAGGGAGAGCAAGAAGCGACTTGATTTCAGTAACCGGCGGGACAGTTTTTTGTGGCATTTCGTTTTTGTTTTGTTTTTCTTTTACTGAACGGTTAGGGGTCATATAAGAAGCCAAATCAAAGCCAAAATCGTCTGTTTAGAAAAAGAGTAAAAAGCGGCATTGTAAATTGCACAAGAGAAAGAAAAAAAAAAAATAAAATAAAATAAAAGGAGACAACCAACAAAATGAATAAGACTTCGCCCCGTGGCTTAAGGCAACAACAAAAATCAAAAGAAGTGAAACAGACGTGCGCAATCGGAAAGGGATAAAAAAAAAAAAAAAAAAAAGACTTGCGTCAGAACATGGACGAATCCAATTCAACAACATTAGTAGCAAAGATAAGACCCCCGGCTTTCCGTTGATGATGACGATCAAGTGTTAGCCAACGAACTCCCTCCCCCCCCCCCCCCAACTCTTTGTTAAAGAAGAAGGCTTTTAATCGTGCAAGATCATAAGAATCACGTCGAGTTGTATTATTTACCAGTGCCATACGCACATGTCTAGATGAAAGATACACTCTACACTTTTGGCTTGTTCCACATTTACTTTAATCTTTTTTTTTTTTTTCCCTTCCTTATTCCGCCATTGCCGGCTTGTTCGATTTCGAGGGGCTCGTCTTTGCCCAACAGATTACGCGTTCCAAGGATAGAGATGACTTGTAACAGCTCCATTCTGCGAACGATTCAGAACAATGAAGTTTTTGAATCAACTCTTTTTTTTTTTTTTTTTGCTTTCCCTCAGTTTCGACTACGTGACTCTTAGATATATATATATATATATATTTTTAAATAGTTTGAAGTACTATAAGCAGCAGGCTTTTTTTTTTTTTTAAGTGATGTTATATCCCTTCCTCCCCCGCGTTTCTTTTTAATTTACCATTAAATTTTTTTTTTCATAATTGAAAAGAACATTTTTTCTATTTGCTTCTCCCCTCTCTCTCTCTCTTTTCTTTTTTTTTTTTCCATCCTCAATACTTCCTCTGCTTATAACATAGACGGTGGGAACAGAAAGTTACTAGATTAGATAGAGAGATAGATACGAGCATCTGAGTGACAATTCATCGGCTTCATTTCACTCGTTGTCGCTCTTTTCAGCGGCGATGGTGACGTCGAACAAATCGTCAGCCGATGACTTGCAACATGTCAACATATTCCATCGTTCCCTCCCGTTGAAGAATTTAACTAAAGGCTACTAGAAATATACAGTTTTGCTTACGTTAAAAAAATACTGGGGGGAGGGGGGGGGGAAGAAAACAGCAGGGAAAAAAAGGAGAGATCCGGAATGAAGTAATGAATTAAATAACAAACAAAACATAATAAAAAATCGTTACTAAAGATAAAAGGGGAAAGAAAAAAAAAAAAAAAAAAAACATTTCTAACCGACTATGACGACAATATCGCCCTATCGGAGAAAATGTCATAATCACGCCGGTGAAAAAAAAAAAAAAAAAAAAAAAGAGGGGGGGGGGGGGAAAGAATGAGGGGCGGAGTTTTAGTGGCTAGCGGCGCACGCTCGCAAAAACACGGACAAAGTGTCTTATATACTATCTATCCGGCCGAGTCATCACCGAACACGGTCGAAGCTTTTTGTCGCCATTGAAGCGCGAGCACACGCACAGGGGCCCAACTCTTCTTCTATTCATTTGAAAACGTTGTTGATCATTGTCGCCGTGTCGTGTACACAGCCAGAATAACCCGAACTCCATAGAATAGAGCCAACTCTCGTATATGACGCGAAAATTGTAGGCTCTTTTTCCTATCCACGGACAGATGTCGAGTCGAATCATTTCAACCGTTTCTTTCGTTACGTGTTACAAGTATATGTATATATCTTTTTTTTTTTTTTTACGTTTCATCAACCTTCCCACCTCCGCCCCATCAAGAAGAAAAAAAAACGAGCATGTTGCTTATAAGAATAAAAGCCTGCAAACATTTTTTTTTTTTTTCTGGGTTGTGTTTCAGCATGAGAATGTTTCTTTCCCCCCTCTTGCCGATTGAGGGAAGGTAAAAGGCATATGCCGTATAATAAATAAATGAAATAAAAATATGGGAAGATAAATCGGAAGAATGAACAGGAAAAAAAAAATGAATTGCAGGGAAAGAAAAAGGCGAAATATTGTACTAGGTTCGACTATAGGCAATGCACATGAAAAGAGCGAGAAAGAAAGAGAAAGAAAAAAAAAAGTGAGACGGAATCCCTATTGGTATAGAGTGTGATTGATATATGGCAATATCAAGTCACTGGTGAAGATGGATGAGATGCGCTGTAAGGGCTAAGGGGTGGTCGCACGGTACGTAAAAGAGGACCAGGACCCAACGAGATACGGATTCTTTTCTTTTCTTTTTTTTTTTTTTTTTTTTTTTTTTTTATCCTCACATATTCATATTTATTTTCTTTTGCGTGGATTTTCCAATAAGCTGCGCGCGCAAACACACACTCTGCATCTGTCATTTTTAGACGAACGCGTCGGGATGTGTATAGAATGATACATCATCGCCAGTACGAACAAAAGGGGGCATCTATTCGTATATACTGTACATATACATTTTTTTAAATTTTAAGTTGTCATCATTCAGTTAAAATAGGATAAGCGCTGATGCCTTACGTACTAAAAGTGTTTGATTGAATTAAAAAAAAAAAAAAAGGATCGGACATTTGACGAAATTGGGCCATCACGTTTTGGTCAAGTCATTTTGGGAGAACATTGTTCAGAAACAGTTAGGATAGAAAGAGAAAAGAAAACGAAAGAGACACAGACGTACGACGAGAAAAGAAAAAAGGGAATGAGATGGAGGAAAGGCCGGCACATCTTGAAGATTTATGTCGACACGACCCTCCAATTAGGGGAGGTGAAAAGGATGGGGAGTGGGAGGGCAGAATGTGGTTATCCTGTGCGGACACACCGACACGGACGCGCACCGCCACAGACACCAACAGCACACAGGGATGAACTACAAGAAAGACTTGCAAAGCCAGAAGAACCTGGTCTTCTAGTTCTCTCTATTTTTTTTTTTTTCTTTTTCGTTTCTTCATTTAAAAATCAAGAAAACAAAAGAGGCGGATAGGAAAAAAAACAAAAAAAAAAACAAAAAAAACAAAAGAAAGGGGAAGAAAAACTGGATGTTTTGAGAAGAAGATGAGAAAGAAAGAAATCATACGACGAGAAAAGAATATAGTATTATTGGAAACGAAAACAAAACATGCAGACACATCGCTGGCATTCCTCGAGTCGGCGTGTGCTGGCCCGATACCGCTGTCCGTCCCGTACAAGCTCTTGAAATGAACCAGCGCAAAAGCCTTTTTCTTTTCTTTTCTTTTCTTTTTTTTTTCGATACATGGATGCACTCATCTATACAGACAAAGACTTGAACACAAAAAAAAAAAAAAAAATAAAAATTAAAAAAAAAAAAGGCAGTGATAATATACAGACCTCTCGTGCTTAGACAACAACAATGAGGCTGGCCATAGCAGCACATATATATAAAGAAAAGAGAGAGAAGAAAAACAACAAGCCAAACATATCTCTTTTCTCTCTATTTATATATATATACATGTATTTATAAATAAAAGGATACATATATAACATATTGTGTGAGTATAAAGAGAAAAAAAAAAGGGGGAGGTTGACCGTTCGGGATAAATCATAGGGCCCGTTGTGTTAGGAACAAACACACACACAAAAAAAGAATGAGAGGTATGAATAAGAAGAGGAAAAGCAATCGCTGAAGAGAGAGGGAAAAAAAAAACTGCTTAAATGACCGCTCATCATAGTCTTTTGTTTGTGTGTCTGTGTGTGTGTGTGTGTGTGTTGTTAGGCAATTCAAAGTATGGTATTGTTTCTTTCAGTGTGGGTGTCTCGTGCACGATGGGAGTTGCGATTGGCGTAGAGGTCGGAGATCCCATCGCAGTCCACCACAATAGACTCTCCAACCTGTACAGCTATATACATTTTTATTTTTTTACGACTCGTCATCATTTCTAATATTCCCCTAGTGCTATTGAACGACGACCTTGCAGCAAATGGTTTTCTTTTTCTCTTTCTCAATCGACTGAACAGATGAAATGTTCATTCTCTATCTCGTGAATGCCCATTTAAACGAACGCTCACACAGGCGTCAGTCTATGCGCACAAAAGCGTGGAGAGAAAGACAAAAATAAATCGAGAGGAAAAGAAAAAGAAACTCAATAAGAAAATGATAGAAGAAGAGGAGTCCCATGTATCGAATCGAGAGAGAACATCACCTTCTAATAGAGCCCCCACTTCAATAGGTCTTCCTTCGTTTGCCAGTATATATCTGTTGGAGCCTTCTTTTTGGTCTTGTTCTTCTCTCCCTTCTTTTTTTTTTTTTTTCTATAGTGCCTCGATCGAAGAGAACCATCGCGTTGCATTATTGTTGGCAATTAAAAACCGGTTACAAATGGGCTGTGGGACCCTTCTTTGGTTCTATCTTGTACACAAAGGCCTCGTTCCACTCGTTCTTTTGTTTCGGACGTGAACTCTCCATTCCAATGTCTTTTCGTTTTCTTATTGTTCGACAACAAGAAGAAAACGAAAAAGGCGGACGAATGAGAGAAACATCGAGACAGCGAAAGAAAGAGAGAAAGAGAGAGAGAGACGTGTTGTTCAGACACAGGCGTATCACAACAACAGCCGCCCTCGTCTCTGTCCATCCATTGCGTCTTGCCGGCGTCTTGGTCTTCATTCTCTCTCACACATTCGTTCGCCACCTTGTTTTATTTTTTTTTCTAGCTGTGCCACGCAGCCTCAAACGCGTCCACCCACCCAATCCGCTAGACAATCAGTCCTTTAGTGAATTGTTAATAGTGTGAATAACAGGTTCCGACTGCCTTTTTGAAAGGAAATATATCGGACGAGAAAAGTGACTAGTCTCGTCGGCTCCACCTCGCTTGGCGTTCGGGTCCCACTGATAACGTCATCCACTCCATCCTTGTTTAATATACTTAAATAATGTCACACCACATCTTCTTCTAAGCTATATGACAAAAAAAAAAAAAAAAAAAAAAGCATCAAAGTTGCAGCACACACACGCTCTTTTTCATTTCTGCTTATCTTTTGTTTTGAATTTTGTTTTTGTTTCTTTTGTAATAGCAGTGTTGCCATTGCTATTGAAAGGCATGTTTTGTTTTTTGATATCGGACAACTAAATTGGACGCGGCATTTTTTTTTTTTTTCTCTTTTGTAGAGGTCCCCGCATAGTTTGATTTGTCATCCACTCGAGGAACGACACATTTTCAAGTTCTTTATTTAATGGGCCATAGTTTGAATAACTAAATCGCGTGAACTAAAGATTTGAATAGCATAACTAAAGAGACGGACAGGGAAAAAAAAAAAAAGGAAGCAACAAAAAGATATTGTCGAAATGATCAAGGAAAGAAATGTGGACGACCGCATCTCTAGCTAACCGTCGTCGAGAGGGACGACATGTTCTCAGCATCATTTCTCTTTCGAACACGAAACGGTAGCTGATAACGGGACGATATGGAGGGTGGCAAAGGAGGGGAGACGGGAGGAGGAACAAGAAATAAAAAGAAAAAAAAAATCAAACAGACCTAGAACACGTAAACAGAAAAAAAAAAATGGATATGAAAATGTTTTTTTTTTTGAAAATAAAAGAAACTTGGCTGTTGAATCTCGCGTGCATTCAACTGCCCTGACCGTATTCCGTCCGTGTTTGGGCCTGAGCAGCGCACAGTTTTTTCTCACGATGGACCCTGGCGTTGGTGCCTGTTGTTTTGTTTTTTTGTCATCGATTGAAGAGGTCTCACACAGTATACGGAAATATTCGATAAAACGAGAGAAAAAAGAAGAAAAAAAATAACTGGAGGAAGAATGAGAATATTTGAAAGAAAACGATGCGTTGAATACATAAAAAAAAAAAAAAGAAAACGGGCGTGGTGTTACCCTCCACCTTCCCCAATATGCCTCAACCACGGAAAGAGAGGGATACAAAAAAACACACACACACATCGTTACATCTGGCTATCGCGAAGGAAAAAAAAAAAATGTGTATCTAACGTTTTTTTGGAAAAGGGGGGGGGGGGGGGGGTGAAAATTTTTCTACGAAACGAAAGAAATGTCGTCGTTTTTTTTTTTCACATTATTTGTTCTCTTTGACGTTGCCTGTGAACTGTACGTGTACACGGCATGCATATATAGACTTTGACACAGGAGGGAGAAATAAAAAGAGAGAAAAAAAACCAGGGGGGACACGAAAGATTTGTCTGGGAATCGGAACCCCCCCTCCCTCGCCCCCTTCTCGATAAGTAATAATAAATAAGTAAAGAATAAAAAAAAAACACATCCCAAAAAAAAAAAAATAGGAAATTCCATCAAAGGGACGTATTTTTTTATGTGTGCGTATGTGTGTCTTGATCCAAAGTGTAGGGGGACATTCAACAGTAGCAATAGCGATGGCGTCATTCCTCCTATCAGTTTCTGTTTCGTACATATGCACGGAATTTCCCAAGATTGTTACTTCCCAGCCGTTAGTACTATCTTGCCCAATTTTTTTTTTCCATGGGAAAAATCGGGAAAAGAATCGTACGAATAAGCCCCAATATTCATAGCATCACACATTTTTTTTTTCTTCGTCTGCCTCTTTGTTTTGCATTTATTCACGGCTGCCACTTTCATGCAAGACCAGATGCTGAACAGAAAATATTCTCGTCCTTTTTCTCTCTCTCTTTATCTTGATTCACATCCTTGCCGTTATTATTATTTCAGCCTTTACACAACTATATCTGCGTTAGCCTATCTGTTGTTCGTATGTATTCTATAGGTGCACGTATAAGGAAAGAAGAAAACGAAAAATGGGTAGAGGGGGGGGAAGGAAGAAACCAAAAGTGTATAGCCATTTGCCTGTGTGTGTGTGTGTGTGTGTGCTTCTCTTATATGCAACTCAAAGCTGTCATTCCGTCAATGATCGATGGTCTCCGTGTTCCAGAGCGGTTTTAATTAGCAGAGGGTTGGGATCACACACGGACAAGCGTTGAATATACGAAAAGTGAGCGACAGCATTTAAAGAAGAATAAGATCTATGGGGTCGCATATACTCGTTTTGAAAAATACAAAAACCCAACTGTGAAGAAAGAAATACGTAATTAAATCATTCAACTTGATTGGTAAAAAAAAAAAAAAGAAAAATTCCGCTGATGAGATACGCACCAGTTTTCCTCTTTCTCTTCATTCTTGCGTCAGATCATTTTTGGAGAAAAACTGGTTGAAGTATAGACACGTGGCCCAATGTAACCGAATTGCGTGATATTAGAAAAGATTGAAAACTCAAACTGAAAAAAAAAAAAAGGCAAAAAAAAACATTTTTTTCCCTTTGCTTATGGCCATTGATTGGTGTCATCGGAAAGTTATTTCAATGGTTGAAGGCCCCTTGCAGCACGCGGGCGCTTCAAAAGCATTGAACATAGTGAATACAACTATGCAAATCACATGCATTCCTTCCGTCTGCTTTTTTCTATTGATTTGCCTGCATTCATGCGTGCGTGTGTCTGTGTGTGTGTGCGGTTGATCGCATTCAACAAAAAAAAAAAAAAGAAAAAGAAAAAAGAGTGGCTTTGGAAGCCACTCTCGTCTCACAGATTCACAAGCCAAACTCCAACAGTCCAACTCGAACATCAAAGCAAAAAGAAGTCGAGGCCTCTTTAGACTTCCATTTTTTCCCCTTTTATCTTTCCATTTTTATTTTTCTCTATCTCTCTGTCTATCCTATTCTCCTTTTGCTATCGTGTCCCCTTGTATAATATCTAATTACAATCGATATTCCTCTTGTCATTGGCATGCTGTTATTTTTATTTTTTTTATTCAGTTTTATTCTCTGATTGGCTTGATAGCCGGGGCCATAAGTAAGCCTCTTATAGCCCCTTTCCATTTCACAGTCCTTGTCTATATATCCCTGCCTCGTGAATGAGTGCTTTTCACGCATCACACGTGCCCTTTACGCTCCCCAAGTTCACGTCTATACGGCTGTTATTTCACTGGGTGTGTATCGTTGGCTCTTCGTTAAGCGCATACATTTGTTTCTACACTGCAAGCAAACGTCCGTTCCCTTCAAAAATGCTAAACAAGGAAAAAGAAAAGAAAACAAGCTAAATGCCCGCCAGGGCATGGAAAGGATTGAAAATCCAATATTGAATTCGTCACATGAGAGAAAAACGAGACGAAATAGCTGTAAGGCGTTAAATGTCGAGATATATAGGGGAAGAAAAAAAGAGATGGAAAGATTATAAAAAGGGACCCTCATTTTTTTTTTTATACGAGTCTATTAGTTTTATTTCGGCCTTCGTTTTTCATGAATATTTGTACGCACAAATGCACGGGATAGCCGAGACTTTCATCTGTGGGGGGGAAGCATTCAGCTTGTATATAGCTCGCAGCTTGCATGCCACAAAGGGAAAAGATGAGACACATACACACAACCATCATGTCGGATCCCATTTCATCCATTAGCTGCTTTGTTTTTCGTTTTTTTTTTTTTTTTTTATTTGTTTCTTTGGGTTGCTTACTCTTCCCCCTTTTTTTCTCAATCTGTATCGGCCTATCAGCAAACAGCGACGCCATTGCTCTTTCTCCCTCAGGCTTTGTGTGCCGCTTCGACCTGTTGACACCTATCTATACTACTCCCTTAGGGACTTACGTGTCTGGACACGTCACACACATCGGTCTCTCAGATGTCTAGCGCAAAGAAAGAAAAAAAACGCATAAAGTATTGAAGTGAGAGAAATGCAGGACGTGTGTTTACTTTACGGTGCGTGGAAACTGGATTTGCAGTGGGTACGTTCCAGTCGGTATCAGGTACGCGTCGCTCGTCATTTCCATTGTCAAATGGAAGAAAAGGCAAACCGAATATGTCATTTGTCATATTTTTGTTTTTCTCTCCTTTCCCCTCAATGTGCAAGTTCAGCGGCCATCGTCCCATTGCTTGGACAGGGGGGAGGGGGAGTACCTTTATATAGCTCGCTTTTATTTGGGGGTATTTTGTGCACCCCTTTCGGTAGAAATAATGATCTTTGGAGGGCTAAATGGTGAAACAACATGACACATCTACACACATGGCCGTCCATAACATGCACGCACACACGGATGAACTGAAGCCGGGCCTTCTCGATAGACGGGCCGACAACTGCGTTTTAACAAACACACACAGCCAACATGTGTTCAGGCCACACTGGTCAAAAAACGCGAGTTCTTTCTTAGCCATTGTGTCTCTGATTAATAGCCAACAACGTAGGAAAGCTATCCAACCCTTACATCGTATGTAACTATATACGTATGGTTGCCACAAGAATAGAACACACTGCATCAAGGGGTGTTAAGCAACCTGTAAGTTTTTTTTTTATTTTACTAGTTTCGATATACGTGGTTTGTTGGACACATCTGAATTCGGTATAGTCTCCGTTGAGGCAAAAAGAGGGACCTGTTAGATGTCGCCGGGTGCAACTGCATCCGGCCACGGAATTTATGCTCAATGCAGTATAAACACAACACGTATACAGCGGCTTTCTTCCCTTTCCTTTTTTTTTTTTCTTATGAAACGTATCTCGTCTAGACGTTTTACTTGTAAACATAACTTCCAATTTTCTTCGTTTTCCTTATGGTGTGTTCCAACCTTTTACGTGTTTCACCACATAGCCAGCGATGTTCGCCCGCCTGCTCCATTTGCTCTTTAAGATAGTTTTTAGGCCCGAGCTCGAGTTTTGGATTGTATTCATCCAATTTCAGTGTAATATGCCTGCTTCAATAAGCTCATTTTATTTGCCGGCAGAGATCCAGGCGTGGGGGAGGGGGGTACGTAAAGCAATGGAGGGGAATATAGTGGTAACTGAAAAAAAAAAAAAAAAAAAATGGAAAGGAATGAAAAAAAAGGAGGGGTAGGGAATAGATATTAGGCATACAAATAAATCTTTATGATATTGTGCCGCAGAGGGCGCAACAAGGTAAACAACGGTGGCAGCATGAACTCGCTGCAAAAGAAATGAGAAAATCAATTGGTTTGGTGTGCAGTAGTGTATGTACACAGAAGAAACGCTGTTCAAACTACCAGCTCGTTATGTATATATATACACCCGCTTCCGCCATTTATTTTTATTTTATATATATTTTTTTTCTATCATTTTTTTTTTGTTGTTGATTGTTGTTGTTGGTGGTGGTGGCGACCCCTTTTTTTTCGGAGCTCTTTATGGAAACTCGGCGCATTTGATGAGGTTGAATCCATTTCCCCTTGTGAGACCGGACTCCCCCTCCCTACCTCTCTACCCACACCCTTACACACACCACACACACACATTACACACTAAGAACGAAAAAATGAGAAAATAAAAGGGAACAGAGCTATTACGACTACCGCTATACTACTACACTTTAGCTATTGAAGGAATCAACGTTCATAATAGACTTCATGCAATGGAAACACACACAAAAAGGGGAGAAAAGGAAAATGGGGAAAAGAAAAAAAAAAAAAAAAAAAATGAAACGAACGTGTAAGACAGTGGCGGCGCACTTTCCTGAGTCAACAGAGTCAATCAGATAAAAAAAAAATTCTAAATGAAAGAGGAATTGAAGAGGCGCAACGACAGGCGAAAGAGCAAAACTCTCGGCGGCATTTGTTTTGGTTGTACCTTTTAAAGCTTTTTCTTTTTTTTTTTTTGATCAGCGACCACTTGTTTTCCTTTTTTTCTTGTCGAGTGCATAATATAGGGACAGCAAATATGTAAAAATAGATTCGACTGTCTCTCTTCAAAATCTCGTTGGCCGTTGCATTTCCCTCTTGGTCTTTCTTTGGCTACACATTTTTTATTTGATATTTTACCTCGTGATTATTTGTGCATATGCGTATTGAGCGGTTCGTGTGTGTGCCATACGGTCCAAGGTCCCCCCATTTTTCGTTTAAAACGTAGTCGACACATTGACGTAAGGATAGCAATTATCTATTTTTTGTTGCTGTTGAGGAGTTGCCCGCTTTTCCGTGTGTTTTTACCGGCGCTTTTTATTCAAGAGAAACACACGGAAGACGGAACTAACATTTTTTCTTTTCCCCCTTCCATTGTGTGTGGATGCATGCCGCGTCGTCCGCCCATGTGTGTGTGTGTGTCGCCGTACGTCGTCGTCGTCAAAGCAAATGATGGTTGTCTGTCATCGATGAATAGTCCGAAAAGAATGAAAGAAAATATACACAATAACAACGATGGGTCCCCCCTTCCTCATTCAGTTTGCCTATACTCCCCCCCTTCTTTTTTAAAACATACAATCTAATACGTCTATATTGACGCGTATATGCAAATTAATTGATTTGGCTGCCTCCCGCTTTGGGTAAATATATTCTTCGAATCATCCTTCAATAACAAACTCCCTCGATCAAAATCCTATTCTTCTTCCTCCCTACCCTTTTATTCCTCTCTTGTAGCGAATCGGGAATAAAAGAGGACAAAATAAAAAAGAAGAATGAGAAGAAGAGCAGGAAATCCATTGATTACGTTCTCTCTTTTTTTCTTCTTCTTCTTCTTCTTCTTTTTTTATTTTTTATGGCTTTATTCTTCTCTTTACCTCTGAGCGCTGTTGGACGCTTTAGAAACATTTTGTTCGGTATCATTTGTTTTGTAACATTGTGGGCCCATGAAACGTTATCCCTCTTCGTCTCCTCTAGCACAAGCGCGCGCCCTCGTTTGCTGGTTATCCTTTTTTTTTTTTCTGGAGCCGCAATGCATGGGCACATATACTATTGATGGGAAACTATTGTCTCGTTTCTTATGATGACTAGTTTTTTGTTGTTGCTCTTGTGTGTGTGTGTGTGTGTGTGTGTGTTTGCGCTTGGAAAGTGCAGAATGTCGTGCGTGGCCCGTATTAAAAGGAAAAAGACGGGCGTTCGATGCAACAATGCCCGCGCCTCAACTCGCAGTTATGACCATAAGAAACACACAGACGTCGTATCAACTGCTAGTGGCACTGAACGGTCCGAAGCCAATCAATAGAATTGATCGAGATATTCTTATTCGTGTGCAAAAAAACGTGTCCAGCAGAGAAGGGAAAGTTCAGATGAGTTGGACTCGTTATCCGCATATGTTCCGTGATTGTCTTTCGCCTCGTTTCCCTTATGTCGTCGAAGAGAAAGGGGCGACTAATGTGACGATGAAGATGGAAACGAAAGAAAAGAGAAAAAAAAAACTGACAAAACTAGTAGACCCTAACCGATTGTGCCATCCTGTTTGATCAACTAAAATTCCGACAAACGTTTTTTTTTTTTTTTTTTTGTTTGCTTGGTGTTATCACAACATTTGGCCAACTAACGCGATAATTCAAGTTTTATTCTACGTTTAATTTTTTGTTTGTTTATTTGTTGTTCTTTCCGACGTATCGATCTCAATCCGGTTCGATTGAAGTCACTTTCTTTTTGGCCGAAGAGACCAAGAAGACACGGGGTCGATTGATTAGCTCCTATAATAAGTTGATGACCCGCACAGAACGGACCGGATTGTCTCGTTTTCCCCCCATCACCCATCCATTTCGGCCTTTTTTTTTTTTTCTTCTTCTTCTTCTTCTCCTCCGTTTTTGCCTTCCTCTTTTTATCCTCACTTTCAACGTTCAATCTTCATCTTTCTTGACTTTGGCTATCGAATGTAAAATGCTGTCCAGCTGTCTGCACGCGGAACGTCAGGCTCCTCCTTCAGTCGTAGGGCAAAGAACTCTTTTTGTGGTCCTCTTTTCCCCCCTCTTGATCGTAAATCGTTCTTCTCGTGTCTCCACTGAGCTGTTTTTTTTTTTTTACCTGCTGATTGTGAATTAGCGAGAGCCGCACCAGACCAATCTTATGCTTCTTAACTAAAACCCCAGCTAGAACAAGGAAAAAAAAAAGACGGACAGAAATTTCCTCTCAATTTACTAACAGTTGTAACCCATCGTATGACTTGACTGATGTATCGAAACAATGGTAGAAAAAAAAAATGGGGAGGTATAAGATGCCGCGTTTGATGACCCTGTGGTAGAATGACCTGGGCCCTTTTTAAACTTCATCAACTTGTCGATAGATTCATATGCCCTTACACAGACGGTATAGACAGAAACACAAGAAAATAGAAAAACTCATTGTCGGAATGACTTTTTTTTTTATGTTTAAAAGATAATTGTTACGAATCGTCGAAAGCAAAAAAAAAAAGAAAAGGAACACACTCGAATAGAAATGTGGTCCGAAACAAACAAGGTTCAAACTATAGACTGTCAGATGTTGGAGGGCGGAGGAAAAAGAAAAAAAACCCAAGTGAGAAAAAAAGGGAAAAGCGAACACTGCTAACTCTGATGAGCTCGTTTTCTCTTCTATTTTTTCCTCTTACGTTCTCCTGGAAAAAAAAAAAAAAAAGGAAAAGATGAAGGAAAAAAAAAAAAGGGATGAGAAAGTGAAGAACAAGAAGAGCGAGACCTGGGAGGCAAATGAGAGCGCCACGGGATAGCAACCAAAGACTACGAGAGTCGTGGAGATCAACGGCGTTAGCCTTTTTGTTTTCGTATTTCTTTTTTTGTGGGGTAGAGTAGGAAGGGAGAGGGAGGAAGTTTGTTATTTTACAATTTTCGATTTGGGTTAGACGAGGGGGTTTCCTTCGTTTCACATGGCACGGCCAACCCCCAGATTTGTAGATAATCTAATGGGCACACGGAACCAGAAGGAAAATGTAGAGAGCAAAATGTTGTTCCTCTCTCAGTTCCTCCGCCTATACCGCAATCGCCCTCCACCCCTCTTCTGATGACGTTCGATTCCTTAAAGGAAAACAACAACAACAAAAAATCAGAGAAAAAAAAAACGAGATCTGTTTCATGTCCACTTGGAAAAGACACACGCAAGGCTCTTCATTTTACCCCGTATCAGAAACACATTGCTAATATTGCTATATGAAACCCTCGGCAACGTGAGAGATCTAATTATACAATGCCTTTCCAGCTGCCGTAGATCCTTAATAACTATAAACTGCAATAAGTTTGCTGCCCGAATGAGCTGTGTGGCAAACACCCATGCGTCGAAAGCAAACAAAATATACACGTCAAATCATTCGAAAATGTCCCTCCTGACAAAAACATGGTGATGCGACGTAGGTGTGATGGCGATCGTGGGAAATGAGGGACCCGATGTCCTCCAGCGATGACGTACCGGTCTTGGTCATCTTTATCAGAAGAAAAAAAAAACTTGGCGACGTGAATACGTTTGTGTGTGTATGTGAAGACAACGAGACACGCAGGACACAGTTAGAAGATTAAAAATAAAAAAAAATAAAAAAAAATAAAAATAAAAAAGAAAAAGGATGGCTAGCCAAAATTTGTGTCGAATACGAATGCATTTGGAACAGATGGCCTCAGTGAGTTTGTCGTTTAAAGAAAAAAAGAAAAACGAGCTATATTTTGTGCACTATATGGTTTTTGTTGTTTCTTCTGGGGGCGTGATAGGTAGCTATTTGAATCGGCGGTGCGACAAAGAGACAACGGAATGAACAAGGAAGCGCTGGAGCGTCAATACTCTATTAGAGAATGCAGATGGAAGAGAAAACGTTAAAAAACAACAACACCACCAGCAAAATAGAAAAACAAAATATAAATAATAATAATGTGAAAAGCCTGCACACGTTTATAGCAAGGCCGTGGAATCAGATTGGGACATGTTCAAACTTGACTATGTACATTGTACACATATCCGTATCGCGTTTAACACCCACCCATGCATAATGCACCGCACTTGATGTCGCGCTTTTGCGGTCTCTTCAGCTCACTTCCAATCTTCGGCCGCCCTACACACACACACACACACACACCAGAGCGTCGTACGTACATTATAAATAATGAATATAGTGTATACATATAAATAGCAGCGACGAGCGGAGGTTGTTGTCGCCTTGCGGTCTCTTCCAAAAAAAATCCGACCAACCCCCCTCGTTTTTTTTTCTCTTTTCTTTTTCAACTTATTTATTCTTTCTTTACCTCCATGTTGAGCGAACATTGTCCGAATGTACGCAATGGAGCGGCAACGCACGAGAGAAAAAAAAAAAAAATTGGATAAAGAACCGTGAAGGGAACGAATAAGAAGAAGAAGAAGACAAAAAATATGAAGCGTAGAAACGGGCAAGAAGTGATTGTGTATTCGGAAGGGTTTGCCGATCAATTTGTCATCGGCCCGTCGCCTCCATTGGTAATGCATGAAAAAGTAAAATAAAAAATAAACGGCAGAAGCAATGCTCCTACCGCAAATGCAAATACGGTTTGGCCGCGCCGTGTTATCCCACCGCTGTCGGCTCTCCGTTAGATGCAACCCGCCTACTTTCTTTTTCTTTCCCAAAATCTAGTTTGTTTTTTCTTCTTCATTTTTTTTTTCTTTTTTCGTTTGAAGCTGTCGATGAAATCCCTGTTCACCATAAAGAATAATGGGGGGTGGGAGGGAGCCTCTGAAAATGAAGCACACACGAGAAAAAAGAGGCGCCGGGACAGACACACACACACCAATCCAAATAGTCGCAAACGCGCGTAGCGGGTCAGCCCCGTTTCTTCTTCTTCTTCTTCTTTCAACGGCCCATCCACTGTATACAATACACACAGCGTGTGTATATTGTACGTAGCGTCTAATATATATAAACATTCGATGCAATCCAATGACGGATTGCCCTCCTGTCGCATTGTTTTGTTCAACCCCGGCACAGCTCTTTCTTTTTTTTTTCTTTTTTTTTTTTTGCTTTGCTTCTCTCTTTCCGCCGCTGCGAGTATCTATATAAGGAAACAGGTTTCACATTTATAACCACGTTTTAGATAGACAACAGCTTAAGAAGATACAGAGAAAGAGGGGAGGGGGGGGGGGGAGGAATATGGCACATAAAATTAGTGAGGAAAAGAAAAATACAAAGACCACTATATAGCCTTGTATATACATAGTGTTATACAGAGCGGCTTCCCTCTTCTATCTACCCTTTCTCCCTCCCTCTCTCTCTCTCTCTCTCTCTCTCCTATTTTCCAAGTTTGAATCCCGTGAAATCGATCAAGTGATATGAAAAGAAAAAGTAGGGAAAGAATAAAAAAAAAAAAAAAAAAACTGTGGGGGAGTGTGTGTTCTGATCGATTCGATTCAAAATTCTTCTTCATCGCCAGAAGCAGGACCGATGTGTTATGGGGGCTTCTATTGAAAGGCAATCATATGCATAATACCCCGTACGAAAATATACATACCGGCCCGTCAAGTCGCGATCCCAGCCAGAGTCCTGACGATTGCCGGATGATTACAGGGCCACAACAACAGCAACAGACACACACACACACACACAAAAACATATCCCTTTTACAACAATCCGTAACCCCCCCCCCCCCTCCTTGCGTAAGCGAACGGGAGGGGTTGAAAAAAAAAAAAAAAAAAACATTTTTTGTGTTGCTTTCACAGTTTGTTCGGACTGGCCGTCGTGATGAAGGGAGTGGGTTGCTATACGAGAGCGTCAGCAAAGATAGAAAATTGTTAATACAACTAAAAACGCACTACATTAAAAAGAAAAAAAACTCTTGCAACTTGTGGTGCAATGCTATGCAACACACCGGGAGAGAGAATCATGGATGGAAGTGAAATATAGAAAAAAAATAAATAAATGGAAATTGAAAAACTTTTGGAAGAAACAAAAAACAGCCGTTGTAAACAGATGAAAAACTGCGTTTTTATTGAGAGCGGGGGCATCAGTTATGCGGCGACGACGCTGTTGTCTAAAAGGAACGATGGCGAGATGAGGACGGCAGATATGCCCAGCACAGCTCAAATTTCTTTCTCTTTTTTTTTTTTTTTTTGTCAGATTTTTTTTTTTTTTTTATTCTTATATTGTTACGTTTTATTACCGTTCGATTGAACATAACGCTAGTCTTTTTCGTTCGTCAATGGTTACTCAGAAAGAATGGCCACCCCATTCTTTTTTAGTCAACATTTTTTTTTATCTGGAAATTTTCATAACTTGTTTTTTCCATTTCACAGTTTTGGGTTTTGTTTCCTCTAAATTCTTTCGCTGGAATGTTTGACATTGGAAGCAATGAACGCGCGCGTGTCGCACACACGTCAACACTTTATATGGTCGTACGGATAATATAACCCCCCTCCGTTCGTTCGACTTGGTTTGTTTTGACTTAGCCCTTGAGCAAGACGAGTCACATAGTAGATGAAAAGAAAAAAGTGAGCAAAAAAAACAAAACAAAACAAAACAAAACAAAACAAAATGTAGCCATTAAGAAATGGAATGGCATGATGGATACACGAACAAAAGAAAATATGGCCAAAGCTGCAGGCATTTCGAGGAAGGTTCACACGCGTTTGGCTGCGTGCGTAATCGATGTCGATTTTCAAGCTCGCGCGTCGTGTTTGCCGAAAAGATCGACAGCGAATCGAATGG
The DNA here is from genome assembly GCF_022539665.2 of Daphnia carinata. Lineage (NCBI taxonomy): Eukaryota > Metazoa > Arthropoda > Branchiopoda > Diplostraca > Daphniidae > Daphnia > Daphnia carinata. The sequence continues at coordinate 7,765,275 of NC_081337.1, forward strand.
AGAGAAAAAAAAAAAAAAAAAGGACACGTCCGCATTTGGGATTTCAAAAAAAAAAAAAAAAAAAAAAAAATTGAGCCGGTGGGAGAAGAGGGAGGCCCTGCTTGTTCAGTTTAAGGATGTCAGGAAGGGTGAAGCAGACAAGAGCGGGCACAAGCCTTAAAGCGTCCGTTCCCAACAATTGATGACAGATTGGTCCTTTGGACGCGTCGGAAATATGAAAAATAATCATCAACCATACCCCGGACGTAGAACGGGGTGATATGATACCACCAACCCCCCTCGATTTCCCTTTCTTCTGTCAACCTTTATATTTTTATTTCTCATCTCCTTTGTCCGATGATACGGTAGCGTAAGGACAGCGTAAAGCCCATCACCCCCCCCCCCCCCTGCTCCGATGGAAGGCAGGCTTTACATTGACGCAACGTATCGGGACGTGCCGCAAAAGATGGCAAAGCTTTGAATCCTTATTTTCATTTCGTCTCAGTTTTTTTTTTTTTTTTTTCTTCTCCGCTCTTTTTGCTTCGGCATATCAGTGAGGCGAGATCGTCCTGCCGTTATCCCGATTTTTCTCGAAATCTGTAATCGCTAGCAGACTGTGCATGTCGATCAGGCTCCAATGCGTCACTAAAATGATATATACTTTGTCATATTTGAACGAATTTCTTTGAAAATTTCACTTCGGTCTTTGATTTTGTCGTACCCCCCTTTTGAGCCTCGTATTCCTTGCATCGTCTCACCTCCGTGTCGTTTTTTAGTTTGATCCGATGAGGGACAACAAGTTTCCAATAGTCCCTATATCTATTTTGGCTTCTTCCAAGTATCCACCTCTCGTTTTTTTTTTCTTCTATTTTTGTACAAGAAAATATTTTTAAACACTTTATTATGCATTTCTCTTTTTCTTTTTTCTTCTTCTTCTTCTTACCAACCACATCTCCTGCGAGAGAGCCTTTTGCCTCTTCCCTCCATGTTGGGGGCCACGTTTGGTCAAAAGGGCCGGGCAGCGGGCATTATTATCACGATCGAAACCAAAAGAAAGAATGAAAAAAAAAACAAAAAGAAGAACCTAGTGGGGGGTCACACTCGTTGCCACGGTCTGTTGCTCCGACGAAGCAAACAGAAACAGAAAAAAAAAAAAAAAATAAATAAATATTAACAAGAATTTATTGTGCCAATTCCCAGTCCAGATTGATTAAAATATGTAAAACAGCTTAGAGTCTCACGGGCTAACGTACGGGGGGCGAGCCCAAGGATGAGATTCGTATTTCCCAGGGCTGGAAAAAAATAAATAAATAAAATAAATAAGAGAATGTAGGACTGATGTGCGAGCGGTAAAGAAACCGGGGCCATATAAGATGGGCGGAGAAGAAAAGAAATAAATCACGAAACACCTGCGTTATCCCTTTTGACATTCGAAAAATGGCACATGAGCAAACACAAGAGTTTTTTTTTTTTTTATTTTCATTCTTCCTGTTGATGATTTTGTCTTGATTTTCATTTTCTTTGTTCATTGTTTCATTTGCTTTCAATGTCTTCGAATGGTGTCTGAATTTTTTTGAAGACGTGACCACGTTAATTCTATTCAATTCGAATGAAGTAAGCAGGACCCATAGATTTCGATATTGTATTAGATAGTTAATTACATTACTTTGTTTAAACTCTGTATAAGTTTATTGGTACTATGTGAATTGATTTGCTAGCACCACCAACCTTTTTCAAAGCGTAAGGAAAAACAAAGAAAACAAATGAAACGAGTAGAAGAAGAAAATGAAAAAGATAAAACTTGGGGATAGAAGTCGTGGGCGAGGGGATTTGTAAAATGTCCAGTGATTTTCTGCTACTTTGTTAGTTCCAGGCCCGGCCGACCCCCGAAACGATCTCCGTTGATGGGTATCACTTCACCACAACACGACGTCTTAATGAAGATGAAGAAACCGCGTCTGGATAACGGCGACTACATGCCCTACGAGAACGGCCACAATACAGGTAAGAAATGGCTTCTTTAAAAAAAAAAAAAAAAACACAAACTCAAACAGATACCTCATTTCAAACTGTTAAACGGGGTATACAACAAATGCGTCCAGTGCCCCTTCAACCTCCCCCTCTCTCTCTAAACCACTTCACGCGATTCAGTCCCACACACAACTACGCCCTAGTTGCATAGATGCAACATTGTTAGATGCACCACCACCTCCGTGTGTGCCCTATAAATACATAAATAAATTGATGAGGGTTCGTTCCTTCTTTTTTTTTTTTTTCCTCATTGCGTCCCCTCCGCGTATTTACTTTGACCATTGGCTTTGCTTTCCTTCATCACGGCGTCTATTGCGATATCCTCCTCTTCTATTCTTTAATATACCTTTTGGCTTTCATTTCATTTCCTTTTTCTTTTCTTTTTTTTTTCTTCATTTCATCTCGTTTCTTTCTTCACATTTTGTTTTGTTTTCGGTTTGCTTTTTGTGGTCTGTTCTTGATGCCCTCGGTTAGTTGTTTTTAGGTGGTTGTTGACGGCGGCGGTGGTGGCGTCGCTTCGTTACCTTTTCTCTTTCATTTCTCTCTGTCTCTGTCTCTGTCTCTCTCTCTCTCTCGTGTTTTGTGTGTGTAACACACTGGGAAATAAGGCGAGTTTTTTTTGTTTTTTTTTTTATGTACCGCTGCTTTTGTTTTGGTCGCGCCTCGGTCCGGCAACGAAGTGATGGGAGAATTCAGACGATTACAATGACTTGACAGCGAATGCGGGGGGATACACAGTGGCGATACTGTGGTGATTCGGTTGGCGCCGCCATTTCCAATAGTCACTAGACGCTACCGAGAGCCAGACTCGTTCGTTCCAGCTAGTGCCAACCACCCTCTCTCTTTCTCTCTTGTCTACTCGGCCGATGCCACCCTTCTTCGTTCCCCCCGGAAAACAGATATTAGGCCCCAAAGGCGTTCTGTTACGAAAGAAAAAAAAAAAAAACGTTAGCCACGGTACGATGCACATTGCAGCATTTCCTATTTTTTCTTCTCTATTTTTTTTTTTTTGTCGAAAAAAAAAAAAAAAAAAAATGAAAAGCGTTTTTTTAGATTGCCCTTAATTCTGAAAAATGTCGACTGATTGCGTCAAAGGTCATAGCGGGGTCGTCGATTGAAACTGGTAACCCCTCCGCTCAGGCTCGTTTCCATCGCAAATCCTGTATAGCATTCCTTTTGTATAGACTTTGGTATACATTCGTCGTCACTCCCCGCCCCCCCCCCCTTTAGCCATCTTCTAACACGAATTTATTGGCCTGTCACTGAGACGATTGTTTGTAACTGTACATACGCAGATACGTAGTGCGCCTACACACACACACACACCTATGTTAAAAACGAGCAGAGCAGTAGGGTGTTTGCTTACGTTTACATACTGTATGGCCACGTATTGTGTATTTATTAAGCGAGTCGAGATTTCAGACCGTACGACATCGAGTGTATATAATATAAACAGGAGATCTATGGATTGCTCACCGATGGACCTCACGTGCCGTATTGCTCTCTACTGGACACAATAGACCTAACCCTAGTGGCTCTAAAACCCAATTCATTCGCAGTTGATTGGAACTTTGTCTTTTTCCATCGCATAAATCTTATGCCTCTTCCGTTGTTCTCACGGCTCTATTACGCAAATGACGGGGGGGGTTCAGGTTATGTGACACCACAATAACACCGTTCCACAAAAAAATAAAATAAAATAAAATAATGTCAAAGTCTAAACTGGACATTGTTGAAAAATGCGTAATTAAGAAATAGCAAAGAACGGATAGGGGGTCGGTTGCGTGAATAGGGGACGTTGGTCACGGCGAGCCTAGAGCGATAGCCAGGAGGTGCGTGATTTCGTAAAGGGACGCATTTGGAGAAGCATTTAGAACGAACAAGTGACGGCATAGTCGTGATTGGTCGGTTCCCCTGGCCTTCCTACTTGTATAGTTAGGCGACGATGTTGTTGTGGTAGTTACTGGCGCACAATGGATTTCATTAAGGAAAGAAACCTCGTCGATGAATACCTCCAACAAACAAAAACAAAATTCAAAAAAAAAAAAAAAAGAGAATGAAAAGAGAAAAAAAAAAAAAAAAATGGAAATAAAACGGAGGGGGGAACAGATAAGAAGAGGATGAAGAATAAAAGAAAAAAAGGGGCCAGGACCTTCCTACTACATTTGAAGGTATAAAGAGATGAAGATGGAGATACACAGACTTACGCCGCGCGTAAAGGTAAAAAAAAAAAAAGAAAAATGATAAGGGAATATAGCAAGAATTGTTGAAAATAAAATGAAAAAGAGAATAAGAAAAGGAGGATGTTGAAGCGAGGGAGGGGGGTTATTCTTCCTCGCTGTTTGAAGAATGTTCCGCATCAAGAGAAACAGAAGTCACGGTCTGCAACTGTTTTTGTGGTAGCCACAACAACGGACAGCAATAGTAACAACAGAAAGAGCAGCAGCAACAGCAACAACAGCAGCAGCAGTCAGTGAGTCAGGAAGATAAAGACGGCGCCGACGGAGAGAACAAGAAGTCCTGCTGAGAAGCCGGCCGTCCCCCGCCCACCTCACCCCCCCCCCCCCTCCTTCCTCATCCAACCGCCCACAACACACGGGTCTTTTTTTTTTTTTTTCTTGTCTTTTCTTCTTCTTGTAGAGGACGCCTCTCCTAACTGGGACCCCGCTGTCACGCCATTCAGAGCCAACAAATGCTACAAGAAAAAGAAAACATAACTAGCCTATGTTTTCTTTTTTCTTCGTGCTGCTGCTGTGCATTCAAAGATAGCGATAGAGCAGCAGAGAGTATTGTGTCAGATTTATTTATTTTTTTTTTTTTCGATTTGTAGCCCAGCTTTTGGCCTAGTGGGGTAGACTGGTAGCAAACGTCAAAATATTATTTAAGAAAAAAAAAATAAGATGCGATTGCCGACAGGGCGGCCGCTCGCAGCGAACGAACTATACAAGGCCATTAAGCGAAATAAAAATGTATTTTGTGTGTGTGTGTGTGTGTGTGTGTAACTCGTCTTAATATTTTTACCTTCTCCCTCTCTTTTTATTCTTCTCTCTGTGGCGCCTATAACTTCAGAATCAAAGAATAAGTTCGTGGTCTTTCTCTCGAGACAACAAAGACCTTTTTATGTAGCGATTTATTTTTTCTTGTTTCCCTTCAACGTTTATTTTTTTATTTTGACTTCTTCTTCACGTTCTGTCTACTATTGACTCGTGAAAAAAAAAGAGAGGGGAGAAGAAGAAGAAGAAGAAGAAGAAAAAAAAAAAAAAAAATCAACCCGCTGGCAATTGTTTCTACATGCCGCGCTTGATTGTTGATCCAAAAGGGCAGGAACGTTGGAGGGCTCGTAGATCATCGGTCGCAGCTCTAACGTAGCGCACAACAGCCACACGGCGTATGCTGGCCCCTGCTCTATGATTAAAACAATCGTGTGTTTGCATCGGTGAGAAAGAGAGTCGAATGTCGATAAACGTTCCAAACGTCCAAACCGGGAAATTTCGTTTTCCTTTTTCTATCTCTCTCTCTCTCTCTCTCTACGTACGTATATGTTTTACGTAATATATACAATACATGAACACAAACTCCCTTCTCGGAATCTCTTGATTTCCAACGGTGCCGTTTTCCATTCCCCCACTCCCTTCCCTTTAAATGTATTAAGGAAAAAAAAAAAAAAAAAAAAAAAAAAAAGAAAAGAAAAGAAAATTAAAACAGCTTTTTGTTGATGTTTTGGGGTTTTCATGGCAATTGATTTCCGCCTAAAAAACGATATGAAAATGGAAATGTTTTCTTTTATTTGAGTAAGAAATCGCTGTTCGCTCCCGGGCTTACGGACGGTTTGCACGCGTGTTATTACAACGTTGGCGGCTCATGTACGCAACTCTGTGAAAAAAAAAAAAAAAAAAAAAAAATGCTTAGTTAATTGAATTTTATCCCTTTGTCATTTGGGCAGAATCGCGTGGCATGGAAAAGTCGCCACTTCTCGCCAATGGTTACAATCCGCCGCCGACACATCTGAATCCGATGCAATTCATGGCTCTGAATCACGCGGCCCAGCAGGCTGCCGCCGCCGCCGCCCAGGGGGGGGGGGGGGGGGGGGGGGGGGGGGGGGGGGGGGGGGGGGGGGGAAGGGGGGGGGGGGGGGGGGGGGGGGGGGGGGGGGGGGGGGGGGGGGGGGGGGGGGGGGGGGGGGGGGGGGGGGGATGAAAAAAAAAAAAAAAAAAAACTTGTCGATAACATTAGGTCGTGATGTCAATTCGAACTCGGTAAAAGACATGGTTGGAAAAAAAAAAAAAAATAGTAAACTAAATCACCTTATTGCAAATGCACTCGGCTTAATTCCGGCGCTCAACCCGACCCACGTACTCCCCGCTGCCGTCATCGATGTTTGACGTATAACGCCTTTCATTTTTTTTTTTTTTTAATGCACGGCCTATATAAAAAAAAAACAAAAAAAAAAACACCCGAGCTTTGGTGTCAGCCGTGATTAAGATTATTATTTATTTATTTTTTTTTCATTTTGTGCGAGAAACATTTTTTTGACATCGCCATCATCATCGTCTACCTTTTTGTTTTGGCGTTTCGGGGGGAGGGTTTAATGCAGCCATACATACTTAACAGAATAACAGACTGTTATAGATGTGTGCGCGTGTGGGTTGACACGGAGCCTACGCCTACACAAAAGTAAAATAAAAGTTCACTGTTTTTCCTCGATGCACATTGGGAAGGGAAAAAAAAAAAAAAATCAAGCAAAAATGACAAGTAGAAGAGGGTGAGGTACACTGGGGAGCGTGAATCAGATGCATAGAGTCATGTGGGGAAGAACGGGGGAAGGAGGGGTGGAGATAGAAAGGGCATTCAGCCTCTTTTTCCTTTCCGCCTCATCAAGAAGCCAAATGCAATTTAAGCGGTGCGGAGGATGTGAGCCGACTCGCTGACGAGTTAAAGCAAAAAATGCGAGGCAGAACAACTGGAAGCGCAGAGAAAGAGAGAGAGAGAGAGAGAGAGCAATCAAATTGTTCCTTCTTTTTCTTCGTTGTCTGCTTCATCGGGCATAAAGTCATGCCCACCGCCGGGATCAATTCTCTTCGTCAATAATCCAAGTGGCTTAACTAACTCAAGAATGGAATCCCTTCTCTATGTTGCTACCTCATTTTTCCAGCCGGGCATGCCTTTTTTTTTCTTTCCCCGTCCATTTCTCTCTCTCATTAAGAGTCTGCCTCCATATAAATTGCAATATTGTCGTCGCTCCCACTTAACTAACCATCTCATTCTTCAACATGTGCTCAAACATATGCTGATCCTCCTCCCTTCTCATTTTTTTTTTTTTTCCCATCCCCGATGTTCGTACGTTGTTTAGGCCTGGCGACAGTTCACACAACAAGCCGGTCGATCTGTCAACACAAAGAGCTTCACTTTTGAAGAGAGACGGGCCAAATTAGACTGTGCGGCTTGTTGTAATGTTTGTCTCTCATTTTTGTCGGGAAGAAGAGGGAGGGGGGGAGGGGGAGGATGAGGAGGATGAGGAGAAGCCAAAAATATCATTAACTGTAGCGAGAAATGCTGGTGCGTGTCTGTAATAATGCCGGCAATCTTGTCGTATTCACGTGGCCACTACTCGTGTGTGTCATTGTGGGATCCGGGCAGACAACGAAATGCTGATGAACGCAAATTTACATAATTCAAGAGAAAAGAATTTGAAGTGATTCGTTTGGAAAGTTTGGCTGGCGACATGGCCGTAAATGCGTCGCTGAATCCATCGTGTTTCACGATAGCCGTATAATAAAGGTCGAGCTCGAAATAGTTTTGCGAAGTGACAGAGCGACGGTAAGGGTTTGTTGTTGAAAGGAGCGCAGCAGTTTATGGATGACCATAGCCACTGCTAGGCAAATAAGGGTCTCGTTGCTTTTGATTGCCTACAAACAAACTGACGATATCTCAGTTGATTGCACTGTCCCATTCAACGTAATCTAAAGTCGACGTTCCCAAACAGCCACTTACCCCTTTATTCGGCTATCGTCATTACCGGACATTTAGAGTGCCGCAACAATTAGGAAATGTGCCATTCCACCTTGCTAATGATTAATAATTGCACGAAAAATTGAATCACATTCCTCTTTTTTTTTCTTTTTTTTTTTTAAATCGTCTTTCTACTAGATCTAGTACCTTAAAACTTAGAACTCGAAATGATGTGTAAAGAACCTTCATCTGGAACTCAGATGGGACTGTTGTTTTGCGGTATTCCAAAAAAGAAACAAGTAATTTGATAAGCAACGTATAGTTTTCGTTCCATTTGTCTTAGATTGACTGGCCAGATAAGAACCATATTCGCGTGGTAATGATCCTGTCTTTTACAAGGCCCTGCCCTTGAAACCAAGGACTACGAAATATGGCGTTCTTTTTTTCTTTTCTTTTGCTAATGATTGCTGAGTTCCATCAAGTTGCTAAACAACAAAGTGACGTGTCAGCTTTTGAAGAGGGGGGCAAACACATTGGCCGTCTGACCACACCCGTTCTTTCAACAAGATCTGAATTGTTAGGGCAAGCGCTGGGAATGAAATTGACGGTTAGTAGGCCATAAGGGAGAAAGGCTAATACATTCCTTTAAAAACAATCAGGTTCAAAACAATGTAGCCACAAAAAAAAAAAAATGACCCCGCTAGCGACTGATAGCTAAACAATAGGGAGGAAGGCCGGTGTTAAGTTGGGTGAGGCGGTTACGTCTATCTCGTTCACTTGTGATGGGCTTTGACTCGGCACGCATCTCCGCTCGCACTGTGGCTGTCGGCAGCTTATGGTTAATGTGAACGAGACAATTGAATCGCCCCCTTTTTTTTTTTTTTTTTTCTTTACTTCTTCAAACGAACTGGAAATCGGAGAAAAGAGGAGGAATATTTGATTAGGTTGGTCTAGAAAATCCTTGCGGTCCCATTCTTTGCCTTTGCAATAATATACCAAGTTCGGCTTTCAATAACTGATGGGGCCGGTCGAAAGATATATCCATACAATGGACAGGAAATCCTCGCCTGGATTTCCACATGTCAATCAATCCGTCATCTTTCTCTTTTTCTTTCGTTTTCTCCCCCTTTTTTTTTTAGATTTTTCTTGGATTGTTCGGTGCTCCGGCCGGCGTTATCTGTGGCTCTATATATGTGTATATAAATATACGTAAAGCCTACACACACACAGACACGCACACAGACACACCGTATGTGTAATATATACACCGCGGCGGGGTAGCCGTTGGAAACGTAAAATGTAGAGTAATACGAAACGGGGGTTTATTAGTTTCGTCTAAGGTCGACTCAAATACTCGCGCAGTACAATCATACCGATTTACACCGACCTCTTCGTTTTTTTTTTTTTTTGTGTTTTTTTTCATTCCCCAAAAACTGTTCATAGACAAGATTACCCTTTCGTGTATTTGGCTAACATCAAAACTCCCCTTTCGTTCAATTTGAACTTTCTATTCCGATTCATTCGATTTCTCTATCTTTATTCTTCTATTTGCTGCTACGTATACGTTTATACGATGTTTGTTTTGTTGTTATTTTATTTCTTATTTTTATACCTCTTTCCGAACCGATTTTTTTTTTTTTTTTTTGTTTTGATCCATCTATAATTTCCATTGGAAAAACAGATGATGAAGCACCCTTGAAGTTGCCCCAACAAACTGTAGGCAAACACAGCGGCATCAACAAAACGCCCTTCGAACAAAAGGGGTCAGATAGATGTGCTGCTTTTTTCTTCCCTCCTTCTTCTTCATGAAGCCCACATTTATGTGTAATCTTTTGCCCAGTTCATACCGTTCAAAAAAAAAAAAAAAATGAATAGATCTCGATCGCTATACAGTTAACAAAAGAATAATTCCGTCCTCTTTTGAACCCCTTTGCTGTCTGCTTTCACAGTCCGGTAAACTATAAACAAACACAAAGATATTCCTCTCTCTCAAAAAAAAAACAAAAAAACAAATAACAAAACAAAAAGAAACTATAGGTAAACAAAATAAATCAAATAGATAAAAATCGAGTGGCGTAAAAAAAAAATGAAAAAAATTTTCGCCTATGGCTGAAAACGTGATCTTGATCGTGTGATGGAGCAATGAATAACACGGACAGTGAAATCTCTTTTTTTTTTCACTCCCTCCATGAGTAGGAGGGCTAAAGAGAAGGTGAGCCGTGCTACGTTTGGCTCATCCGTCATCACACGCTCAAAAGAAAGATTTTTTTTTTTTTTTTGTTAGACACAGAGAGCTGTCAAGAGAAAGAAGCCAGACATTTTCATTTCCCTCCACCCCTTTTCTCTCTTCGTTTTTTTGGTTGTTCTCTTGTTTCATCCCGAATTCCCCGACTCCCGCACATAGACCCCGCGTTTGCCACACTTTCTGTTATGAATTCTTTCTCAACCTGGTAGTCACACACATACACACGCCAGACAGAAGGCAAAAAAAAAAAAAAAAGAAAATCTATAATAAACCTCGGAGACGGGCGTGTTTTGTTTCTCTGTTGTATTTGCTGGCATTTTGCTTACATTCACATTTGTAAAAGATTCTTCCAACAGCGCAACGGGTTAGAAAAGGGGAAGGCGGATTGAAAAAAAAAAAAAAAAATGAATAGGACAACGATCAGCTTTCGACGACGAGCTATTTTTAAAACTTAATGATCTCATCATGTTAGCCCCAAGTTCAAAAATGTCTTGTTGTTTTCTGTCCATCTTGCAGATGATATGTGGATGACACTGAACTGAAAAAAGAACGGGGCGCTAAGAGTTAGGGCGGTACCGCAGATGAAAGGAAAACACGGGGCGAGATAGTCTGGAACACACACACAAAAAAAAAAAAAAATGATTGTGTGTTGTGTGGGCAGACTCAAAATCTGTTGAGGCTCTTTACTTGTGGGAATATTTGCTTCTAAGAAACGAAACGGGGCATTTCCTCTTCGTCGAAAACCTACACTCAAACTGACTGCAGTGGCGATATAACTGCATTCTATCTTTGACACTCGGACATGAAACGTAAACAGAAAAAAAAGCAACCGCTCAGGGTGGCGTGTCTCCAGGACATTTACACAATGCGTGCCACCCCACCGATTCCCGTTTTTCGGTCTCTTTTTTTTTTTTTTTGGTGAAAAAAAAAAAAAAAAATATAAACATAGCAGATGCACATATATATATATGTGTGTCTGTGTATATTTTTACGAGCATATATTTGTGTATATGCACCATATATTAAATAGACACGAATACCACATGTTTGATAGGATGGTTGATGCTTTACTAAACAAAAACTCATTGTTTTTTTGGTGTGTGTGTTCCTTTTGCTCCCATTGAGACTAGCAACTCTGATGTTGTTAATGGTGGGTTACATCATTTCTGTTGCTTTTGTCTCCGACTGTCTGGCGGATTGGAGCCATCACGAACGAACAACACAAAAACCCAAATCAAACAAAACAAAAGTGCAGAGGGTAGACGCACACACACACACACAAAACAAAACCTATTGAAAATTCGGCGTGAGCCGAGTGAGGCGTGTGAGCGAGTTAAAAATATAAATGAAAAAAAGCATAAAGGAATAATAAATGAGATGGAAAGGGAGAAAAAAAAAAAAAAAAAAAGGAAAATCTCATTGGAAAAATGCATCAGGTTGGTGCTCTCGTGGGGATCGACTGTCAGTCTGAGGGACTACAGCAGCAGATGAGATGATAAGAGTTCCGATGGGGAGCGACAGCATTCTATGCGGCACTAATGAGGTCAACAACGGGTTTTGACTTGGGAATCGACTGGCTTTGACGTTTTGCTGCGTATTGAGTCACAACCGCCAGCACAAAGTCTGCACCATTCTGTCAAGAATCTCACGAGGAGTCGCAATGTACATAAACACGCCTGACTAGATTGCACTGATTATATCCCGAACGAGAATCTATACACACTCTTTTCCTTCACCTTCAATCTTTCTATATTCTCCCCTCTCTTGTTATAGCCTATATAGGCGCTCCACCTTCAATATCTGTTCTTTCCTTATTTCTAGACTACAAAAAAAAAAAAAAGGGAAGCGTCTCTAGCCGATGTTCGGTTGCACTCACGAAGGCAGACCGAAAATCCAATCTCATTACGATTAATCAAGGTTCACTTCATCGATGCTACCGTGTTCATATAATGCATAATAACACAATATAATATAGAGCACTGCTTATCCCCCTCTCTTCTTGCTCATCAAGCAATAAAGTCCCGTGATTAGATTTGAATTTCTTGCCGCGAAAACAGAACCCCCCATTTAACGAAGCTCTTTTTCTTTTCTTTCATTTTTGTCGGGCGAAATCTTTTGGTGAAAATCCCACGTACGTTGATGGATGTCGCTCTCGCAGACTGAAGGACGATCGGTCCGAATCGGAAAAGACTACTTCAACTTTGGACGCCAAAGCACGCGACCATCATCATCAGCATCACAACGGTAAGGCTCGTTGAATTCAAAACCTCAAATTGTTCAGTTAGCCGCAGAAACAAAGATGAACATCTTTTTGTTCACGATTCATTTTTGCATAATTTTCAGGATCCAGCGCTAGTCCCGTTCTCAATCTATCGAAAGGTTGCGAAGGTGTCAACAATAACGCCTCGGTCAGCAACGAAGATAAGGAGGTAGAGCATCACCAACATAGTCACCAGGATCTTCAGGGCGTTCGCGATGGTCTTCAGCAAGAGGAGGAAGCCAGACGGGCTGCCGAAGAGGAAAGTGGTAGCAGTGGCGGCGAAGAGCTGCCCTCTCCTCGGCCACATCATCATCACGCGCTGGTGCATCACCCCTCACTGCGCCGCCACGATGGTGACGATGACCACAGTGACGTTAACGACGATGACGACGTCGACGAAGAAAAACACGGTAAGGCCGCATTTAATTCGAACAGTTTCATCGAGTTGGCAAAAGCCCTTCTCAGTTGCCTGTTAACGGAACGAATCGTGCAATGATTTCGCTTTTTCTCTTTTTCATTTCGCTTCTTGTTTTTTTTTTTTTTTTTTTAACGATCGATAGAAACCAGTGATGAAATGGAAAGAGATGGGTCATCCAGTCCGCGCCATAGCGACAAAAGCCAATCGCAAACAGCGGCCGCGACGGCTCGTGCATCATCGGCCTCGGCCCAGGCAGCCGCAGCTTCAGCAGCCTTCAATTACTCGGCTTTTTTGAACGCCTCAGTCGGCGGCAGTGATTCCGTCATGCTCGGCTCCACTGAGAATCTTCTTCGCAACATCCAGAGTCTTCTTAAGGTGGCCGCAGAGAACGCCCGCCAACAGGATCGGCAGGCGAACTACGAAAAAGGTGAGTGTTCGAAGAATTTTTGTAGCGCTAGTTGATCAGCGCGTGATTGCTCATCTAGTCGCTTTCAAAGTTAGCTGAAAATGTTCTAAACGAGCCAAGTTTGTAGAGTCTCGAATTTGAACAAAAAAGGCACGTCAAAGTTTCAAGACTATTCGTCATTTCAGACATTGTTGAGGTTTTTTTTTTTTTTAAAAAAAAAAAAAAATTCGTTTTCCCCATTTCCATTAGGAGAACTCTTCGTTACCGGAGGGGGATAGCTGTTGGAAAACAATGTTAAAGTAAGGGTGCAACCGCAGATGAGTAAATACGTCGCTCCGATATGTGTAGGCTAGCCATGGGGGGAACCGTATTAGTGTTTCTTTTTTGGTGTTATGAACAATAGTAATTATTCGAGAAAAAAAAAAAGCGACAGACACAAACGTGTAGATTCAATGTAAGAAGATAGATCATAAAGTAGGGAAAAGGAATAAATGAGGCACGAGCTACAAAGCGGCGTCTATTCGAAACTCTTAAGAGTCAGACGCTTTCAACAATGGAGGGTATAAACAAATTCAACGGCTTTTCAGGAACACCCCCTTCTCAGACCACAGCATTTTTTTCCCCCTTTATTGTTAAAGCAAAACATGAACTGTTACGTTTCCAGTTGGTGTGCAAACGCGCAGCACTCGGTTTTTAATAAAATCGAGTGGTAAACGAAATAAGCAAAAGAGGCTTCGATTATTTTTTTTTTCCTTTTTTCAAAACACATAACCAATATGGCATCGAGTTTGCATCACTTCACTGGATAGGATCTAATTTTTGATAACTTCAAAATTGATAATGGAATGTACGTCTGGCCAAACCAAGGGAGGCGAAGCTCTAATGCGGTTATACGTGCAGCAGGGCAAGGGGGCTGATGCAAATATCGCCGTGCCTTGTGTCGGCTAAAAATTGACTGCGATGTGGGATGCTTCTGTCCATGTTTTTTTATTTTTTTCCTCGAGAGGTTGTCCTTATCGGCTCTCTAGCCAAGTGGTAAAGCCAGTTGACACTCTCTCCTTTGAGACAATATTCCACGCAGCCAGAGAGACGTCTGAGTGCGGCATGTTGTACTGTAAAAAATAATAAATACATAAGAGCGATAGAAAGAAAAAGAGAGAACGAGAGGAAATATTTAAATTGGCGAGAAGGGGGATGAAAGATTGGGAAAGAAATAAATTTTAAAAAATAATAAAACGAAGGAGGTTAACACAAAAAAAAAAAAGGAAAAAGTCAAAGTAGAAAAGAAGGGGGTTTGCTTTCTTTCTGATCCCTCGTTCCACTATGTACACACATATACAACACACTCACTCTCCATTTCTTTGACAGCCGAGCTGAAAATGGAAATCCTCCGCGAGCGGGAGTTGCGAGAAAGCATCGAGAAGCAGATGATGGAAGATCAACGTTCGCGAGGTAAGTCGTTCAACACCACCCGTTTTTTTTCTCTCTCTCTCTCTCTCTCTCTCTCTCTCTTTTCATTCCGCTATAGATTTTTTTTTTTTTTTTTTTGAATATCAAACTCTTAAAACTGCGAGTGTGTCTATGGCAGACCAATAGAGGGGCGGAGAGAGGGGAGGCAAAAAAAAAAAAAAAATGGGCGAAGCGTTGCTCAATTATCTCTACTAGCTACAGTATTGATTAAAAAAAAGAGAGAGAGGAAAACCGCCATCACAACCATGTCCTGAAATATAATGGCTGCTCAAAAATATGGAATAATGAAACAAAAGCTATCGTGTGGCACCAATGTTGACACACCACTTGAACAAAGGCCAGTCCATTACCAAACACGTGCGCTCTCGCCCTTGGTAGATTAAGTACGCTTACGCGTACGCGACTACCAGCCTTTCATTCGACACATCGACCAGGCTCACCATTAGCCATACCCACAGAAAAAAAAAAGAAAAAAGAAAAACTCTTCTCTACTCGGATGTCGCATGGTGTATTAGATGTCTTTAGCCCTCTCTTTCTATACACCGTACAAACCCCTCTCTGTGCCCACCTTCGGCACCCCTCATCATCATTCGTCGAATGGACAGCGATGGACAAACGGAACAAGAAGGAAGGTGGGGGGGGGGGGCCAGAACGGATGTCGACTTGGGTGGAGTGGGTCTGGGGGGGCCATTGTGAAATGACAGAATGCTTTGACAAATGGCCAGCGACCAAAGGTGCGCAGTCAGGGAAAGAAAAAAAAAAGGCTTTGTTTCTGTTTGACTTTGGCTTCAGGGATGTGTACAGCGCACGTTATGGTAAGTGGACAAAAGGCTATTGGGAGCGGATGAAATGTGATTGTTTTCTACTCAGCGGCCATCGGTATAACGGTTACAAGTTATATCCAGCAAGACGAGGGCAAGAAACAAAATAAAACCAGCCCACCATGAATATGATTTTTGAAACACATCAGGTTTTGTACGGTTGTACCGCTGAAAAATGATTACTTGTTTTGTGTGAGGTGTACGTACGAGGGAGAGCGCATATAGAGGAGAACGTAGTTTCCCACTATTGATGGGCATAATGTAGTAGAGGAGGAAGTGAATCGGAGGTTGCAATGTGGTCTGACATGTCTTTTACCGCTCCGATGAAGCGAAAATCTCGTGCATCTTTAAAAAAAAAATTATTTTTGATAGAGAGGGGAAGCTGTTTTACAGTCTATGAAAGATCGGCGTTAGGAAGGATGCCGACAGATGAGACGGTCCTCTTTTTTTTTTTCAGAAACAGGGCGGTAGAGCAACAACGATGTTCAACGCATTGAACCAAATAATTGTTTGTATTCCGGCGGGAGGGGGGGGGGGGCAAAAGAGAAAGAAAGAAAAAACGAACATACGCAATTGTTCGATATGCTTTGTGTACATGTATCACCGCTAAATGAGCCACAATCTAATAATGTTGTGATTTATAGCGGGCCTACACAAGGGCAATAGTTCCGTCTCATTCCTATCCGTGAATTCATTTTCAAACGCGCTGACTGCAACGCTCTAGATATTCATATCTGCTCGATAAATTATCCTTCATGCAATCCGAAGCAGAACTGCATTTGAATATTGAATTAAGCCTAAATCTGCCTTTGCTGAGATAGAGACGAGCATAAACGGAATCGTGGATCGGGATGTACCAAAGTCAGAAAGAAAACGAACGTTAAGATAGAAAAGATATAGGGAGAGGGAACATAGACAAAGACAAATTCAAGAGTTCTATTTAGAAGTGAGGTACCATGCGTACCGATATCGTTGTAAACGAAAATCACAAAAGATTTCCAAGTGCTGAAAAGGCTAGAGAAAGCGATTGAGATAAGGAAACAATAGAGACGAACAAGATCAGGCTGCGGTAGTGACTCGCGTCTTCCCTTTCATCAGTGACAACGATCAGAAATGATGACCAAGTACGCGACTTTCCTTTTTCATCTCTGTAGGTGAAGTGACGGAAATGCGCTGGTAGATTTCACGAAAGAAGTTGAAACAAGAGATTAGCTCATGGTCCATCCAAGAGTCAAACAAGTGATCCCTTTGATCTAATTCAAATGCAATCCCTCAATATGTCCCCATCAGTAAAAGATTCTCAAACTCTTTTCTCGTGGCTTTTCATCGATGTTCTATGCGGCGGCATTCGTTATGTCAGCACAAACAATTGTTAATCAGACGCAATTGCGAAGCCGACAAGAAGTTCACCATCAGTCTATGCGTCCTTCACTTTTTATTCTTCATCCACTTATAGTCGGGTACTATTGAACGTTTGTTAAGATCGCTTTGATATATCTGCTGAATATGGAGGTGCGCCTTCTACCAGTTCTAACTATTAGATAGCATTTTCTTTCTTTCTTTTTTATTTTCGCTTTGTTTGTTGTTTATTCAGCGTGGGGCAGGAAGAGTAAAAAAAAAAAATTCGAAACCTCCCTTCTTTTTTTTTTTCAGTTCTCATGTTGCAGGTTTTCCAAAGGCTTCACAGTCCTGGGTCAAATGATTGAGTTTAGCCTTTAGCCCTCTTTTTCTCCCTATTCTATGCGGACCAGGAGCTCAATAGTCAACAACCGTTCTCAGTGTATATACACTATTTTTCCCTTTCATTTCGTGGGTTGAAATGCGCAGTGCGTTCAAAACATTTGTCTGTATCATTTGAAGAGGTATCGCATTATCCCCCCCCCCCCATATCTTGGGGCTTCTTTCTTCAACAAGAAATCTGCCAAACTGTTATGATTAGAGGCGAACGTTTTCTTGTCCCATCCAAAAAAATAAAAGCCACTAGCATTGTTCATTGTAGGACTTCCTTAATATCTTAGTCCGAATAGAAGCCAAGGAGTAAGCAATGCGATCATCCATCTTTATCGTTCAACGTGTTTTTGATTCACCCTGTTCGGTGAGACGAATGTATAAGGCGGCCTAAAAATGATGCTGCTTGAAATGAAAATCGATTTTGAAAATGAATTCGGTTAGTTTTTCATATCCGTATGGATAACTGGGCTGGGTGGATTGGTGAAGCGAGAACGCCAGCTGTAAAGCACATCTTGTCAAACAGACCATAGGGAGTCGGTCGTCATGTTAGGTAACGACAAAATGGGCGCATTTACATGAAATGCATCGAACACTGGATGACGAAGCAGGTATCTTCTCGTATGTCATCACCAGTAGGCCTGCGCTATGATGTTTACCAGATGGACTCGGCACAATAGATTGACATATTGATGATGAGTAGGCACGATTGGAAATACAATGCCGGCAGCAGCTGCCATATGTTGCGCTATATACTCTAATCACATAAACGAAATCACGTTTTTCGATGTTCATAACATTATTTTTCCATTCGATTAATGTTTTTCTTTTCTTTTTTATTGGGGATAGTGCTTTACCAAAAGCGTCTGAAAAAAGAACGTCGCGCCCGTCGCAAGCTTGCTGATCAACTAGAGTTGGAAACCAAACGCCGGTGCCAGTTCGAGGAGGCTCTAAAGACGACCTCTTCAGAAACTTTTCTTGTGATAAGCGGTGAGTGATATACACCTTTGAATCAGTTTCCCCCGTTCCTCTTTCTTCACTTATTAAGCCTATAAAAAACATTGGTCGATAGAAGATTGGTCTTCTTTCTAGAAACATTCAACATCATTTACTGGTGTGTTACACAAGAAATGGTTCGCATTTTAGATCAGTTAACACTTAACACAATCCATGTCCCCGAGACTGAACATTACAGTTTTACTTTGCCGGCGGTCGTATTCTTTTGTATCTCAGTAATGCTAAAAGATTTATTTTCCCTCGTGAATCCATGAATGACAAGTGACAGAAAGATAAGTTCTAAAATCAAATGACCGAGTATCAAGAATCAAATCACGGGCTTTTAAAGGCCGTGAAAATACATACAAACGAATTGCTAGCTATTAGAGCCATGAAAGGCGCCATATCAGATTTGCTTGCAGGACAAACAAAACACGAAACTAGGGTTAAAGTACTGGTTGATGATTTTTTTTTTTTAGAAAAAGAGAAAAGCAGGGAGAAAAGAGTTGAAGAATTGTTCCATTTGTTCTTAACCTCGTTTTTCTTCTCGCCGCCTTTCAATGCGAGAATTTGCATGTCAATGGCAAGCGCGTAGACTTGATAGATGTACGTTACGGATGGATGGGTTGTGAACACGGTCAGAATTCAATATAGAAAACTTGAAGGGCGCAGAATCCATTAACGATACAATTCTTTCAATTTACACTCACAAACAAAACACAATTTTAGTTTTACAAACAAAAAAATATTGCATTCTATAGAAAAACTCAATCAAGAAATCGATCAAGAACGGAAAGGACGACAGCAGCAGCCTTCGTCCCAGACAACGGAAAATAACGAGACGGACAACACGATGGGTAAGCCGATTTAAATGTTTTTTGTTTCATTATGGATAGGATTGTTCGTCGGGTTGCCCACTAAAAACATCGGTGCCACAATAAATTCTTTCCCCCAATATTTTTTTTTTTCTCGCTAGTTTGATTAGATACTGTTCAAATGCGCGTTATTGTTCCCACTCACCTAGACGTCTTTTCTCTGGCTGTTCTCGTCTCTTCGTGACGTGAGTTCTCGTGAACACGTCTTCTGATGGCCAGAGTTTGATTATTCCATACGGCTTTTTAGTTCTTTATCTTCACGTTTTCTATCTTTAGTTTCACGGACAGACTTGGGTGAAGTTCTCACGGTGCTCGAAAACCTTTCCTCTCCGATGTTTCGTCGTTTCTTGTCAAACTTCCTCCTCTAACTATGATATTTCCAAGAACAAATCAGTGGGTCAAATCAGAAAACCAGTTTATTGCCGTATGGGTGTCAAATAGGCAGACAGTCAGACAACAACAGCACCACCTTTCATCAATTAAGCACCCTCATGACAATCAAATCACCATTGCTAGCGTGTGCACGCTACGGGCTATTTGTCGAAAGCAAAACGATAGATCGGCGGTTATTCCGAACGACGTACACAAAACTCTGCGAATAAAAAAAATAAGCCCGAAAAAATAAACCCAAAAAAATAAGCCCGAAAAAATAAGCCCGACTTTTTCGATTTTTCATTCCAAAATCCAAATCCAAATTTTAGTCGCTCTTATTTCGCTTATAGGAAGAGTTCAATTCACGATCTATTCAGGTCTAAGTGAAGGATGCTTTACTCGAAGGTAACCTCCCATTAAATGGTACTGGAATAGTTCAGCAAAATACTTTTTAAAGAACCATCCGCATCCAGCAAAAATTAAACAGATATCTTGTTTTGGCCCGCAAATATGCGAAGCTGTTCCATTAACATCTCACCTCTTAAAAAAACCTTAGATTATTTATTTTTTAATTCATTTTCGTTTGTGCTCTGTAATAACGACCGGCGTCAAAACACGAATCAGGCAGAGGTGATGGTTGAAAGAAGAAGAAAAAAACCGTGAAAGGAACAAGGAAAGAAATTGGAAGAAAAATGGGAATATTATACACGGCGGCTTATTACAGCAGCAATGTCTCAGCGGTAGGCTTTTGAAAGGTTCCGTATCTGTCAAGTCATGGCGATAAAATTGGTAACGCTGGACAAACACGTTGGAGCCCTCCGACGAAGATCCCCCTTCCAGTGTACAGCAAACGATAGAATCCTCCGCCCGTCTACTCAAGCGTGGCGTAGTCTTTTTCAATGCGGAAAATGTTTCAAAGGTTCCCTCTTTGCCCACTCTCGCTCTCTGTTTCTCCTCTTCTTTTAGTCCCTCCTCTCTCGTCAAAATTCGGTGATCGAGGATGTAAGAAAGAAAGGAGGCGCCTTCTTTTCCTATTGTCTGAGCAATGCCAACGTTTTTTGTTTCACTTGCTGATGGATTATTGCTTTGTAGTCTGCCGTTTTTGTTTTGTTTTGTTTGTAAGTCGCGCTTTTCTTTTGCCCGTTTCTCTTCGGAGTAAAGATTAATCGAGTTCTTCTTTTAAAAAATTGCTTCCAATGCAAAACACAAGCGAAGGAAAGATCTTATTTACCCTTACTTTCATTGCATATTTAATTATTATTGTATAGGGCTCCTAGAGAGAAAAAATGATGCTGATGATTACGTTTGGTTTGATTCTTTTTCTAATGCAGAAAATCGTGGAGTCTACTACAAGAATTCTCTGCTTTTCACTAACGCGTCGTAAAAACGTTACATCCTGGTTCGACTACGTGAAACACGTTTCCCTTTCAAAAGTCTATTTATGTCTCCATGGTCTGCATTGGTCGATTTGATGTAGGAGAATCCTAAAAATCAGCGAAGAAAATCATCTCTGAGGAACCACCGTTTAAAGACGTCCAGTGATGTACACAAACTAACAAATGAAATCGTGCATAATTTCTATCGATGCATCGCAATGATGTCCACTTGTCGGAGTCATTCGTACTATATAGATTATACTTACGCTGTTTCGTATTATGTTTGGTGTGTCGAAGCTCCTGTTTGTAGACTACTGTTTGTTTATTTCCCTTCTTTTTTTAAATGTGCGCGCATTTTATTTTTGTCAGCATTATTTGATTCGATTTTTTTTTTAACTATACCGGCTAGCTAGTAACGACATTGACGGTTGTATAATTTCTTAATCTTCTCCCGACTTGATTTCATTGATCGTAAATGCTCGGCCAATGGATAATTTCTATTTGTCACGATTATGGCTGTTGTATGTTCATTACTTGGTCCCACTTACACAGCACAATCAGCCTGGCCATCATTTAGAGCTGGTGAGCGATTGGTAATTAGCAAAAAAAAAAAAAGTTTTGTCGACTTTCGTGTGTGATTTTTTTTAAATTGAGGGGGAAAAATGTATCCGGTACGACGTACGAGAGATAGTATGTGCAACATTGTGGCTCCTTTACCTCAGTTTGATTGTGCTCCATGTCTACTATATTCGTTCATACTGTTATGTATCCCCCCCCCTCTCGTCTCCCGATTTCATTGGATGTGCTGTTACTCCCCCTATTGATGTACGATGATTATCACTTAACGTTGACCGGATTTGACGTTTGATGTGTTTAGAAAAGAAAAAAGGCCTCGAGATTCGTTTGTCTAGAAAAGTGCATGCTGGCGATCTCAATTCTGACTGCA
This sequence comes from Daphnia carinata, assembly GCF_022539665.2. Lineage (NCBI taxonomy): Eukaryota > Metazoa > Arthropoda > Branchiopoda > Diplostraca > Daphniidae > Daphnia > Daphnia carinata. The sequence continues at coordinate 7,787,147 of NC_081337.1, forward strand.
ACATGTACAAAAAGAAACAAACAAAAAAAAATCATCACGAATTGACGCCTAGCCTTTAGGACTTTGGCCGATGCGTTTTAAGAAGTTTTAGATGCACTTTTCTGGTAGCGTAGGGTCAACTTTATACGTCATCAAAATTCGGTTCTAACGTATACATCTTGTGTTTGTTTTATGTATCAAGTGAATTAATAACAAAGTTTATCTTATTCCTCGCGGGCGTCACTCCAGTAATGCGTTTCTCGATTTGCACTTTTTTTTTGTTCTGTTCTTTCTTAAAGAAAGGGAATGATCGGCTAATTCGACCCAAACCCACCTTTTCTTTGATTGCCTGTTTATATAGTTCGATCCAATCATCGTATACTTCATACTTTATTACTGTTCCCCCCCCCCCCCCCCAATTTTTCCAGGTCCTCGTCTGTTGTTGATTAGTTACTTTTTTTTCCTACAAACCAACTGACTTTTTTCTTTTTTTTTTTTAAAGGAGGTTTTATTTTGTTTTCCCACACCTATTGTGTGATCACTCTTGTGTTTCGTAACACACCTGCCCTTTCCCTTTGATACTTATTCTTGTTTTGCTTCGCGGCAGCAAGTTTCTTATTTGTGCTTCTTGCGTGTTTGTGTCTTATTAAACGCTATTGAATACCTTTGACGTTTGGTGTCACATTTACTTATGTCTTAGTCGGCTGTGTAGGCAACGGGACTTGTACGCGAGCGTTACACGCATTTCATTTGGCACTTTTTGAGCCTCTGTCACAAGACTTTGATTCATGGTTAAAGATATTATGCGATTCAATAACATTGCGTGCATACCTCTGTAGTTGGATTCACTTTATACGTGTTTCTTTTTATGGGTGCTTAAACAAAATCACGTTATTTTCGTAACATGAAACTCACGGGCGCAATAGTCAGGGCTGGGTTAATACGCTGAGAGGGTCAAACTTCTCAACACGGACTTCCACATGGCCCTTGTAGTTTAAACCTTAAAAAGGACTAAAATCATAAAAGATAATTTTTGCAGGTTCTCTTTAGCTCTCCACATTGTATACGATGTCTTATTGCACTCAACGAAAAGACTTTTTGAAGACAGGTATTAAAAACACATCGGCGACGGACAAGAGAATTACCTTTACTGCTGCCACATTTGTTTCTTTCAGTTTGAGCTCTTAATGTTACAACAAGCAGGCAGGGTTTCTTGACTTAAAATTTTTTCAAGAATGTTTTGACAGCAAACTAGATGGCAAACAACAGTATCATTAAACGTATGTAGGCTATGGTGTAGTTTAAGTTAGTGAAGTGGTGGTTTCCATGTTGGCTGTCAAGAGCATCTAAAATTAGCTTCGGTTTCAATGGGATTGAGCAGAGCTGTTTGTAGAACGAACAAACGGCAGCCTATAGTTGAGATTTTAACATAGTGAACTACAAAAAGAAAGGTAACATACATCTACGATTCAATGATTACTGGAACAAACTTCACTGTCCTCTCAATGTGTTTCCATTGCTTGATTATGGGGTTCAGTGATAATGAGCCGTAACTCTCGGTAATCCGGAACAAATATTTTATGAAATGTACCTTACCATTAGAAATAGTCATATTTGTGCTTATCTCATAAAAAAAGCGATTACATTCCAGGTTTCGTACGAAATGATATCGCAGGGGAAGCGCTATATGGCGACGTGTATATCACCCGATCTAACCCCTGTATATACTAGCTTTCAAAATATTAGAAAAAATCCGGTGTACGTATTATGTTTGTTTTCATTCTATCCTTAACTTTGCCGGTTTAATCATTCGCCAGCTGTGCGTTTCTCCTGTATGCCTTGGTTATATCCGTATAAGAGTTAGCTGAAAGCGTTTCCTCTTCGACACGCACACACGCTGAGATCGCGAACGACTTAGATATCAAAATTTGATTGTTTTGTTCTCATCATGCATCATGCCGGCGCTTGGAGTTGGAATTTTAATGAAACAACGTGAATGAATAGCTTCGCGGCTGCCTTGACTATCGATTTCCAACAGACACAATCGGAAGGCAGAAGAAGAACAAAAGAAAAGCATTCGTGATTTAATATTTTTACGAAGAAATTTTGAAAGCAATTTTTCATGGTTCAAGAAGCCGACGATCAGCGTCTTGCTGGTGCTGGAGCAGACATGTAAAAGACGTGCGTTGTGGCACACAAAGGCAGGTAAAGAAATCGCCCTTGAAACAGCTTTAAGTAACTAGTCACTTAGATTGTTAACCATAAAGAAGTCAATCTGTCCTTGCTAGTTTGTTTACAAAAGTGTTTTTCTTCTGTTGGGAAAGAGTATTGGGTTTGCGTGAAACCGACAGCGAACTACAAAGAGGAACAGGTCTGCATAGCTACTTGGGCGCCTGCCAAATCAAGCAATTCAACATAAGTCAGGTAAGATGTTTAAAAAAAAAACTTGGTAGACGGCCTGTTTGCCTTCACAAACTACTGATATGCGGTCCAGAGATATGAAACATTACTATCATAGTTTTCATAGGAGATGCGGAACAATGTCTTTTTGCAACTATAAGAACACGATCACTACGGAAATGTAAAGCCGGCGGAAAAAGTTTTTATCTAGGAATTTAGAAGCCTCAAAATCGTAATCTTCAGGTAAAATAGCAAACAAAACTTACCGATTTTTCGCTTTGTTTCCCCCGCTGTGAAACGCCTGTTACGTAATGGTCGACATCGCTAATATTCATCCTATAGTTTTCGTTCATCTACTATAGGCGCTCATATTTTTTTTTAAGGTAACCGTGTAAGACGAGTCATGCAAGAAAAGAAGAAAAAAATCGAATATATGACAGCTGGCAGGTTGGTGGGATAACTTGATACTGGCCGATGCCCCCACCCCCATCTTTTTGTAGAAACGGTTAGGCATTGGGGTCATTGTCAGATATATCCTTTCATTTGAGTTTTACACTTGAGCAGTTACAAAGATGACTGATAAATTCTTGCCCACCTATACTAAATATAGTTTCAGTTGGATTTCGCTTTTCTTTATAGGAGCGCCTCTCTTTGATTTTTTTTGGAGCGTTTTTTTCTGTTATTAGAACTACGTTTGTTTGCAACAAAAAACTGACAAAGAACTATGTAAGATGAAAGAAAACTAAAAAAAAATTGAAGGAAATAATAAGCGCTTGCATTCCATTTTTTTTTTAAAGCTGGGTCGAAATAAGAACGACGACTAAAAACTGTTCGTCACGACCACTGAGAGTTCCGTTCATTTTCTAGAAAAATGCATTTACCGAGGTGGAAAACAGAAATTATTTTAACAACTGGACTAACACCGACAAACCAATCATACCGACTGTGACATTGCCGTCGGCTGAAACCTCAAGTTATGCCATATAAGACTAACTATAGACGATTACCTATGTTGGCGTACAATAGCCTTCGTTATGACAACGCAATGTTTTACAGACGTTGGCGTGTAAAAAGCTAACGTAAAATCAATTTCAGGAGGTGTTTTATCGGATGAAGGCAAGGTCCTATCCACGTCGGCTGAAACTGAACCTGTCACGTAGCTTTTCTACTCAACGTGTGATGCTTAAACATCGCTTTTAGGAAAGCTCATACATATCGGTCAGGAACGCAGGACAGCAGAAGAATCTGTTATTTACTGCCCTACAAAAATTGAGAGAACTTGGGAAAAACACGGAGCTTTTCCCCTAAAAACTAATGTTGTTCACTAAAGAATAATTAACGCCCGCCTTATCAGGTTGAATGCTGAAAATAAAATGAAAAAAGGATGATGGGGGATATCCCCGCTGTGACCGCCACAGTAGGAGACCTGTTTCGAGGGCGATACCGACTCGGAATTCTCGTCGGAGCAATATCCGAATCGATGCAAAGAAACGTTTTGGAACAAAAAAAGAAAAATTCATAATAATAAAAAATAATAAGAATCTTGGAAAGAAGAAAAAAACATGTGCACATCCACAATCGTCTTATACGAAACAAACACAAACGACATCTTCTCTTATAACCGTTTAAATTCACGGTGCTACGTAAAATCGTCGGTTACAGTGTTTAGTTATCTCTATTTTTTTTTATTATTTAGGAAAAACAAAAGAACCGGAAATTTTGGAACCACAAAAACTAGCGCGCCAGTACGCGACAGCGCTAATGCGATATACTGAATACCCTGTGCATACTTTTATATTTAAGATGCTGCTTTAAAAAAATATCATATTCGGGATCCTTGTTAAATTACGAATCAAAGTCATATATAGTTATCTAGATTTAATGATATCATTTTTAATCAGAAAATAAAGAGAAATTTTAAGCCCGAAAAAATAAGCCCGAGAAAATAATCCCGACTTTTTGTTTTTTAGGTTAATTCAAAAACTATAAGGTCAATGAAAAAATAAACTTGGTTTTCGTGTTTACCACTTTATTCTGCATCGAAATCATGTATTTTAAGCCAAATTTGAAATTTGGCCAAAAATGAAAAAGTGGGAAGGCTATAGCCTTCTCACTTTTGTCAAAATCTGAGAAAATCGACACCTCTTGGAATTCGATGAAAATCACACATTTTAGCTCAAATTTAACGCTGATTCAGAAAAGGCCATTCGTTTTTCTGTCAAATTAGTCGTTTTTGAAATAAACGTAATTTATGAGCAATTAATTTTAGCTGACCGACCGTTTTTTACGTTTTTCTCAAAAAGTATCAGTCCAAAGAGAAAACAGACCTCATATTCGTGATTCTCGTTTGATTCTGAATCTAAATAATGTATTTTACAGGAAATCTAAAATTTAGTCAAAAATGAAAAAGTGGGAAGGCTATTGCCTTCTCACTTTTGCCAAAATCTGAAAAAATCGACACCTCTTGGAATTAGATGAAAATCACACAGTATAGCCCAAATTTAACGCTAATTCAGAAAAAGTCATTCGTTTTCCTGTCAAGTTAGTCGTTTTTTAAATAAACGTAATTTATGAATAATTAATTTCAGCCGACCGACCGTTTTTTACGTTTTTCTCAAAAACTATCAGTCCAAAGAGAAAACAGACCTCATATTCGTCATTCTCGTTCAATTCTGAATGTATTTTAAGCGAAACCTAAAATTTAGCCAAAAGTGAAAAAAAAACATGAAAAAATACACCGTTAAATCGTCGGCATTTTACTCGTGTTGCGCAAGAGTTATCAAACTAAATTCTGCACTGAATTTCCCCTTTGTCAATACAAACCATTAAAATACCGTTTAATTCTTTGGTGTTCAACAAGAAAAAGATGGCTGTAGCTGAAATGGCTGTTGGGTATATACGTACAGCCTTTTATTGTAGCATATGTGATTATAAGAAACCAACAGAAAAGAATTCTTTACATACGAATGAAATCGTTACAAAACGAAGAGTGCGTCGTAAGTTTGGTGTGAAAAGCCGGAGATTGTTGGCCACGCATCTCGAATGTAATTACAGGGTGGAGGATGGCGCAGTCTTATACAGGGAACAGTCGGGTTTTCCATCATGTAGATTGTCGAAGAAACAAGTAAAATAGGGGCTGCACAACACACGACACAGCAAAATCGGCGTCGGAAAAAGAGAGAGAGAGAGAAACAGTGTGACGGAGAGAGAGAGAGAGGGAAAGAAACAGAGAGAGTAGGAGGGAGGTTTATCGCTTTGAAATAAAGACTTTCCTAATATGTACCTGTCAGGCTCACAATTGTAGATGACTGGCCGCTCTTCATCACAGAGGCGAGAATACGAAATGTTCCATACACAAGTAAAAAAGGATCGATGGAGGCACCGTATAACGTTTGGATGCATGTTTTAACAATTAAAAGAAAAGACTCTATTCTTTTGTTCATGTGATTCTGATAGGAAAATAGTCATACATGAACCGAGTCTGCATTTAAACTTAGCGAGAGCAACCATTAACTACCTGTTAAATGAATAAGACTCTGGAAACTATACAAGACAGACGATATATGACGAGAACCTACACAAGAAAAGCCACAAATTGAGAAAAGAAGGTAACAGCTGAAAGGAAAAACAAAAGAAAAAAGCCTAACAAAGATCGAAACGAAACACGAAAGATCATGACAGTGCATGATAGTTCATTGTATAGTGTTCCCCATGCGTTTTGTTTTTTTTAGCAAGGAGGTTCTTTTTGCCGACCGATTCATTACCGACTTTCACACGCAACACGTCGGCACAACAAATACTTACACGAGGAATGTAGCAACACAAGTAAATGATAACAAACCTCATTTTTAAATGCTATACACAAGTCTGTATATAGCTGAAGCATTGCCATGCCTGGCGCTCATTCGAGTAATAACTGGTATGACGGTAGACCGATTAAATCATTTTTCTTTTTACGAACTAGAAGCGCTGGCTCCTACCCCAAACGCAGTCCAAAACGGAAGTTAATGAGTGGATATCCCGATTGCATGTTTACCATTCTCTCTTTTCCTATTATTATTCAGAAATGTGCGTATGTGTAGCCGATACCACCTAAAAATAAGTTAAATTTTATGACATGTTGAGTCATTTTTATCCAGCGTTTCAAACCTTATAAACGTAGATGAACATTTGAAAAGGAAAGGGGTACTCCCTCTGACTGACCCAGTTGATTTTATTACGGGTTTTCACTTCCTGAGATACCATTTTTTTTTTAATTTTCGAGGTTTTTCTTTGCTCCTGATGCTTCTTTACCTATGTTCTGTTGGTTCAATGAGTTCCAATGTATTTAAAGACTAAACGAGCGAATGATAGGGTGAGAGAAAACAAGTGTTGTTTTCTGTTTAGAGCTCAGAGGCCTATAATGCCGACATGGTTGGGTTTCCTGGATTCTGGGTCAGAGGTTGTGCAGTGTAAATTAACAGGGCATCCACAGTTGATTCTAGACTTTCATCGTTCCCACCTGCACCGCGCCTATCTTACCGAAAAGGTAAGCCCCCTCCGTCCCTCTTGGCGCGCTAATAGACAAGAATCCAAATCAAACAAGAATGTTAGTTTTGGAGTGGCTCGTTAAGTGGCTATAAATACGCTCTTTGATCACGCACACATACTCGCATACCACGACCTACAGTTGGTGAGCCTGGTTAACATGTATTGATGATCAATTTCTGCTCTCCACCGCCTTTCTCACGGTGCAACAAACCTTTCATCTTTTCTCTCATTTTGATGCTAGAATTGCCTAATAGTTCAAGATCATTGTGAACAGCAATGTCACCTGGTGTACAGGCAAGTGTCATTTATGCGTTTCATACCAACATGAGCGACACGTTCGTCAGTTTATACGAAAAGGTTAAAAAAAATAATAAAACTCTTGATAATGCTGGTCATCTTAGTTGACGTGAAAATTACATGTGTTTTGATGGGAGGCTCTGTGCGTCAGCAAAAACTTTTGTGTCAATTATCTAGCCTACGGTTGGCCTTCGTCAATTGGAAACTTTCAATTTATCCGATTCGGCTAGGGACGTTTTTTTTTCAAGGCTCAATGTGGTAACAACGTAGAAACCTATTGGTCACAAATGCAATGCCAACCGGTCATTATTTCCAGTTTGTTTCGCGTCCCATTTGTTTTTCGCCCAACGATACATTGTGGGCTCCATATATTTTCTGTATCTGCGTATTGTCTTTGTTCGCATTGTTTTGAGAATTCTGTCCATTCGTTTCCTACCAACATTTAAGAACCGTGAAACTATGAAGGTAATCGAAAGATTGGCGTTTCCATCTCAATGTGCATAGACCGTCACATTCAGACTTTGACGAAAATTTCTCATGAGAGGCTTTTAATGGTAAAAAATTATTTAATACACAAGTGTCCGATAGAAGTTTAAACTTGACGTCAAATGAACTCACTTACCGTCAGCCCTTAACGAGAAGAAGGCCTCTATCGCTAGTACCATCTATTTCCCAGAAGCACAAGTTTTACTCTCTGTAGACGTGTTTACACAAAATTTAGCAAAACATTTTGTTGCAATTCATGAGAATCAAAATTGTTAACTGTTTCATAAAACACGTGAGGAGGACAATGCATCGGCTGATACATGCAATTTCTCTTATAGGCGGTGCTCAGATGTAATCTCATACAGTTAAAAGGTCAAGAGGAAGCAGTAGCAATAAAAATCTAATTCCGTTTTCCCCGAACGAAATGGGAAGTTTTAGAGTGCAGCGCCTGTAAAGGGACCAGTTGTTATTAGAACTTTAAAAGCCCGTGCGTATTCCATAAGCCGAGCGCGCAATAATTTGCTGCTATTTCAGCGATTGCTATGAAAAAAAAGAACTGGTTGAAGCTCTCTGTAACACTCCTAATCATTTAAGTCTTAAACATTTAATGAACCAATATCGCCCATCATGCGCAGCAGACCTTGAGCTTGTAAAAGCCTGGATCTTATAACAAACTTTGCCTGTTTGTTTTAAAAATGCTATCTGGTTCAAAGTTTTTTGTTAGTTTTGTTTTGCTTTATGGAACAGCTGCTCGATAAAGCCAATTCTGACGTTTAGAAAATTCTTTGGAATTACTACGCCGAATTTTGGAAGACAACATTTGCCATCGCCCATCTGTACAGCCGTTTAATGAGGCAACCCTAATTGACGAATGATAGAATGCACGTCGTTTATTTGTAAGCCGTTCGCAATCAAAATGAGTGTGAGACAGTTCAGTATTCCCTGACACTCACAGCGGTGTATTTCTTTGGTGAAGTATATCATGAAAGTTAGCCGGGCAAAAAACTCGGCCATCTCTCTGTTTCTGACAGCAGTTTTTAGTTGTTATGGTGTGGTTGTTGTCTGTCTGCAAGTTCTGCTCTTGTTCGTTGGCGCCACATTTAGAATTGGATTCATCTTTTTTTTTTCTTGGGAAAAACAAAACAAAAAACAACCCGTCATAAGCTCCCAAGACAATAGTGACTGGATAGCATGGTGTGGCGAGTTGCTGATGAGCAGTTCATTTGTCTGTTACCTGTCTTTTGTTTCTCCACAAAGTTTTACAATGACCAAGATAGGCATCTCAGGGGGTTAAACGCAGCGGCAGTCTTTTGTTGTCATGACGCCTGGTACTTCGCCGTCTCAGGTAGAACTAACAACTACGGACTTTCAGAAGCCGCATCAACCGAAATGAATCGACATTTTTTTTTTGATTTTTCAGCTTCTCGTTATTCGTATTTCCTACGATTATCAGCATTTTTTTGTTTCCAGCGAACTGTTGTTGGTCTTCGCTTCTGTTTGCCGGTCGTTGTCGCCGAATAATTATTCCCCAAACTTAAACAGATTTCGTTCAACCTAGTCTGTTTCATTGCTTTAAATAAGCAAGGCATTTTCGACCGATTGTCCGCGTTCAAATGGTCGCAAACGCGACATTATGTATGATTTTATCAAAGTAACTAAAATTAGCAACGAATACCGATAGTAAGTTGAAGTAACATCAAAGATAAAAGTGGGTGCCATAGAAATTTTAAGCCCCCACAACTCCTTTAAAAAATAATTTCAATAAATCTTAATAACTATACATGATTTCGATTCAAAATTTAGCAAGAATCGTGAAAATGATTTTTGTTTTTACGTAGAGCTTATGGTTTTCGAGTAATCTAACATATATACGTAGGTACGACAAAATACTAGCGCGCTAGAACGCTACAGGCGCTAGCGCGACGAAGAACAAATATTCAATGTATTTCAAAAACAATTGGCTTAAGGGAAAAACTAATCGCAGAATCGAAATCAGCGTTCAATTTTCATTATGCAGTGTGATTTTCATCGAATTCCAAGAGATGTCGTTTTTGGCCGATTTTGACAAAAGTGAGAAGGCTATAGCCTTCCCACTTTTTCATTTTTGGCTAAATTTTAGAATTCGCTTAAAATACGTTATTTAGATTCAGAATTGAACGAGAATCACGAATATAAGGTTTGTTTTCTCCTTGGACTAATAGTTTTTGAGAAAAACGTAAAAAACGGTCGGTCAGCTGAAATTAATTGTTCATAAATTACGTTTAATTCAAAAACGACTTACTTGACAGAAAAATGAATGGCTTTTCCTGAATCAGCGTTAAATTTGGGCTATACTGTGTGACTTTCATCGAATTCCAAGAGGTGTCGTTTTTGGCCGATTTTGACAAAAGTGAGAAGGCTATATAGCCTTCCCACTTTTTCATTTTTGGTCAAATTTCAAATTTGGCTTGAAATACATAATTTCGATTCAGATTTGAATGCTGATCAAGGAAATCAAGTTTATTTTTCAACGAGCCCTTAAGTTTTTCAAATAAATGTAAAAAACAAAAATAAAGTTGGGGCTCTTGCACTACTTTTTGTCTATTATTTTGAAAACGGCTGGTTTAACTGGTAAGTCAATCGTTTTCTAAATATACCGAATATTTGTGCCTCATCGCGCTAATGCTGTAGCCTACTGGCGCGCTAGCGTTATGCTGAGAAATAATACAAAATGTAGCCCAAAAAAATAAGCCCGATTTTTCCTTAAAAAAAATAATTTCATTAAATCTGGATAACTATACATGATATAGATTCAAAATTTAACAAGAACCACGAAAATGAATTTTGTTTTTACGTATTACCGATGCTAAATTGTAGTAATATCAAATACATAAGTAGGTGCCATAGAAATTGTAAGCCCGAAAAAAAAAAAAATAAGCCCTACTTTTCTTCTTACAAAATAATATCAGTAAATCTGATAACTATATATGATTTCGATTCATAATTTAGCAAGGGTTACGAATATGATATTTGTTTTCACGTAGTATTTATGGTTTTTGCATAATCTTAAATATAAAAGTATGCACCGAATATTCGATGTATCTTACTGTTAAGCAAGAGATATGAAGAAGCACATCTTTTTTGTTATTTGTAGCTTTTCAACAAACAAAGTGAACGAATGAATGCCGCACATGAAAGAATACAAAAAAGCACAACCTCTATTTACATTTCGTGGAAAACGAACAAATGAAAAGGCAAGGCATTTCTCGGAGAGATCTCTAACTTAAACAATTATTTTGAAGATTCTAGTGGTCAGCGTTAATTGATGGCTGCAACAGCCCAGCCTTTTTGTTCCTACTTCAGAAAAATGGGAACCCACGTAAAATGATTGTCGGTTCGATCGTCGAGAGGGATGTATATGTGATGTGCTGTTGCTGCTTTCTATGAATCCTTTTAAGGAGCAGATGAGGGGAAGAAGGCAAAACAATCCGAGCAACACTCTAGGGGGCTAATTGGCTTTCTGCTTTCACGGATATATTACGAGGCCTCAAGAGAAAAAAATGGGCAGAGTTGGACTCTAAAGCGATGGTAAAGCTCTGTCTGGTGTCTCCTTAGGTCGCCTTTAGGGTTCAAAGTCATACACAAAGCTGACCGAGAACCTCAGCAAATGTAACGATATAACCCATCATACGTAGATATAGCTGGATGCATCAAGAGAGCTAAAACTAAAAAAAAGACTCCCCTATCGGCTATAGTTCTCTTTTTTATCCCCCGCTGACATTTTTCTGTTTACATATATTTCTTTTTGTCGCATAAATCTGTGTATCAAAATGGTTAGAGTCATAATAAAGAAAAGATTTTCCAGCGTAGAATCAAAACTTCTTTACGTTCGCGTATCACCTGTTTCTTAAGTCTTTAATGGCAAGCATTCTGCGACAAGGACCTATCGTGCGCATTTATCTCATTACGAGAAACGAAAGGCGTTGTAGCGAATGTGAATGAAAGCGGGAAATGTAAATGTATGGATGAGAAATCACTCATTGGCGTTATTACTCAAAAAAGGTGGAACGTGTTTAGTTCTTTTAAGTGCTAAAAACTCATTCGCCAGCAGCCAAACGCGGTAATCACTTTTACCTATACAAGCAGACATTTCTTTGCTTTGCTGACACCCGCATCTGATGAACACTATAAACCTGCAGTTGGAAAAAAAAAAGAAAGAAAAAGGCTTTACCACAAAGTCTATACGCATCTTGTCATCTCCGCAACACGGGGTGCCTCATTCATCAAAGATCGGTTCAAGATAAGCAAACCATGCATTTCGAGTCGGGTACATATATATATATATATATACAGGCAAGCACGAAGGTTCGTTCCTGTTTGATGCCGCAATTAACCCTCCAAACATTCAATCTGCATTTAGAATCGAAATGTTACTCTCGACAGTGGATTATTCTCACGGTTGTGCTAGCGAAGATTTATAGCAAGACAGCCTTTATCAAATGAATAACTATTAAACACACGCCGTTCAGTTTTAGATTCTCTGAAAATAGCGTTGGCCTTTTAAGTGTGTTAGCCTTTTGTTTGAATTAGAAAACGCTGAGGGAGGGAGAGTCTCTCTCTTAGTCTTCATGTCCTCAATGGTGCGCAGATATCTCCAACGCCAAGGCGGTTCTTTCTTTTTTTTTTTTGTTTTTTGTTTTTTTCGCTTTTTTTCCTTCTCCATGGGATGATGTTCAGGCTATTCGAATCAAACGGTGCATGCGGTGGGCGGTACCCCCTCCAGAGAGACAATCAACACAATTCATTGAAACTACTTGAGAGTTCTGCCGGCTTCTATCCTGCGAATGACCAATTTATTGGCCAGTTCGTGGCCTCCATCTATCCAGGAGCGGTCATCTCATCTTGTGGGGGCGGCCTTGTTGTATATAAAAAGAAGCCTTTCGCTTCATCTTTTGTATTTTTGAGTTTCAAGAAATACTATTACGAACCGAAGGTCTCATGCCGTGCCTTTCAGGTCCTCTCCCACTGCGCGTATCTTTTGTATTCTGGATGGTACCAAACAGAAACGTAATCGAACGTCCGTTTACAGGTTAAAGGAAACCCGTATTTAGTTTGATGGCTAATTCATTTATTTATTCTTTTCGTGTTGCATACGCAACAAATACACTAGACAGCAGGTATACACAAGAAATGGGCGAAGGCTGAGTTTTATTGCAAATAAGTCTCACACGATTTAATTTCGCGCTCTTACCGTCTTTCCCATAAAACATTGGTTCGTACGGATTTCATTTGTACAGATCCACAAATTATTGCCCGACTTTGACAAATGTCTCTTACCATTTTCCATACAAATGAAAATAGTTGATACCTTGACAGTTCTCGAAACCTTTGTGCCATGCCCACTAAATCCAAGTTTTTCAATATAGGATAGATTGGCTACAGCAATGTTCTAATCACAAGGATTTCTTGGTAAACAGAAACAAGAATTGTATAGACCACTGAACTAACTGGTCTCCCAGTGTATTCTATTTTATTTCAATGGATGAACGGAGACAGGTAAATTGGTCTTCTAAACCGAAGACTCAACGCCCCGCCTTCCTGTAAGAAATACGAAAAATACCTTAAAGGCTCTTTATTAATAGAAATAGTCACACTGTGAAAACAGTTTGCAATTTACAAATTTGCTAGTGTTTAATCGCTGATAAAAAAAAAGAAGTTAATGACCGGCATTGGGATCCATATTACTCCATAAAATTTTTTTTTTTTTTTTGGTTGGTATAAACGTTTTTTGGCCAAAAAAATCAAATATGCTGATTATGTGTCATAAGTTTACTTAGGCAACCATCATCCCTCTCCCCCCCCAAAAGAAATAGCTATGACGAATTGAGAATAAAGAAAACCCTATAGCGACAAACCCTAATAGGAGCAGCAGTAGGGTGTCCATATATTTCGTTGGGATCGCAGTCTATACCACAATGAGAATCACCATGACAAAACGATGCTAGACGGCGCCACACTTTTTCATGTTAGCCTACTCCTTGGTGTAGGGAGGACACTCTCTTTCTTAACTCTTACGTTTTTCTCTACAAATTCCACATCCCTCTTTTTTTTTTCAATTCTTTCTTCTTTTTTTCACCGATTACCAAGTAAAATGGAAGTAAAACACTTATATTGCTGACATTACCTGCATTTTGACGTTGACTAAAGGCTCCCGCGGTATTGATAGCAGGATCCTGCTGATGCATTGTCTCACAAATTCTTTTTTCATTTTTTTTTTCTCGGCTTGGCGTCTCTTGGAGAGAAAGCGTGATGACCACCCCCCCGCGCCACTAATCATTGCTACAAGAGCCCATACAATGGCAATCAGTGGTAAGGACTAGTCATTACCGTACACACACAAAAAAAGGAGCCTCTTTTATCGTTCTAGTCCTCATCGTATCTTAAAACATTTAAATATTAAAAAAAAAAGGGCCGAATAGTAAAAACAACCTGAAGCCGACGGAATTCGCAACAACGGAATGAACAAAACAATCCATTGAACTTTCTTGGAAATGTTTTCTTTTTTATTTGTTAAGCAATAGAGGACATTTGTACTGCAGCCTAATTCATTTGTTGGTCTACCTGTGATGAGCCGAAAGCCTATAAGCATTTTAAAACAAACACGTCAAGGTAAAGGCTAAACTAGTAAATGGTTGATAATAAACGTAATTGTACCAGTCTCGACCCTTTTTCCTTTTCATATAATATCGTCTCGGCGCTTTTTGTGTGTGTACATAAGCTTTACATACGTACATACATACTTGGACACCCTTAACACAGCAGCGAGGTGTTCAAAACAGGGCCAGAGAAAAACAAAAAAAAAACTAAACAAAAAACAAACTATGAGGCTCCATCCGTATAGAGACAAGGCATCCACCTTGGGACTGGAAACAAGTTGCTATATAACAAAAACAAGCATCCCACCCCTCCAGTCCTATAATTAGGTTCAATTACTTTTTTGTTGTTGTTTGCTGTCATGGTACGTGTTACGTGAGTGCTAAAAAGTGGATCCAGCCGAAATGATACGGTAGGTGGGAAATGAAAGAAGACAAACTAAATGAGCATTCCGAATAGAGAGGAGGTGGCGTCGTCGGCAATGGGAGATGGAAATGAGAGTCGTTTCGTTTCATTTCATTCACACGCCTGGTCTGGTGCTAAGTGGCTGACCGCAGCGAGACATCCAAATGTTTTCCTCCTTTTTTGTAGCTGTTATCTGTATGTGTGTGTGTTTTGTCCAGACACTTCAATGGCTGACTCCATGGCGCCATCCGACCGCTTCCATTCAACAATCATTTACAATTGCCGACACTTGTGTTATAGCATCCTCTTCTATACCACCGTAAAACCCATTACTACTTGCTCTGTTTTATTTGATTACGATTACCCCTCTTGGTGTTCTCTCCACGTCGACGTGGTAGATTATTATTTTCATTTTGTAGTATTAGAAAATCGCGAAGACCATTAAAAACATTACGAAAGTAATTTTTAGATGGCCGGGGCTTCGGATGTTAACCTATAGTAGCAAAAAGAAATGCATGTATAATCTACTTTTATTAAGAAGAATTCAATCAGTATCTTGTGTCAAATTCTGTATGCACCTACATGACAGAGGAGGGAGCAAGCGCTTTTATAGCGCAGTCCTTCCGTGACCTTGTTTATAACTAACTATGGTCTGTCGTTCTTGTTTTACTCTGATTTTCTCTCATTCTGGTACACTGGCATTACATTAGTTACGCCGATTAGAATTCGTGATAATTAGCAAACGCGCAATTAGCGAATAATTATTGCAATTATGCATCATATCAGTTGGAATGGATAAACGAAAAACAAGTTTTAAGCATTACCCATCGAAGGCAATTCCTATATTCATAAAACACAAACAAAATTATATAAAAAAAAACAAATAAGCGATCGTAGTTCAAATCTAGAAAGAGAGAAAAAAATTAACTGTCTGAGAGCTGGTATTGCGTGCCAGTTGGGTTGGAAAAGTCACTGCAGTATAACTCAAGTCGATTTCCTACGTACAGCTAACCTTCCCATGAAGGGGGTTGATATTTGCCGCGCGGCTTGGCGCCGGCCTCCAATTGTCGGTAGCCGTAGTATTTGTTTGGACTATTTCTTCCAACGGCAATTACAAGTACTCGGGTTTGTTCTAGTGAAAGAGGAAAGGGGAGGGAAATGAAAAAAAAAAAACCACAAGCAAATGACCGCAGTTGGCGTGAGCTCGTTCTTAAATCTGGTAATTAATGCCGCTTTGTTTTGAAAAGGCGCCGCTTCATTACGACCTGGTATACGTATATATACCATCCTGGCGACTGCGGCTAGGCCACCGCTGGGTTCTAAGGACCATGAACTAGCTCGAAGAACAAGCCAAGCAAGAAGTTTTCCTCCGTTTTTTTTTACTTGTGTTTACTATACTTTTTTCTTCCTTGTTTTTCTTTCTTTTTTTTTTTTATTTATTTACCTTTTTAAAAGATATTGCTTTTCCCCCCTTGCTGTTGTGTTTTCATTTCATTCTTTTTCTATCTTTGTACTCGCTCAATTCCACCACAACAATAATCACGGAGTCTACCCCCCCTTGGGCTAGGAAAGGAAACAAAAGTCCTTCGCAAACTGGGAAAGACAGGGGTCTGGCTGTAAGGTGTTCCAAACCCTTACGTGTTGCATACCAAGTCACCGCACTACACCTATACTTACGGTCATTTATGCTTGCCCTTTTTTCTTCAAATTTTTCTTTATTTGCTTTTACAATTTCTATTCTTCTTTGATGTAGAATCGTTTTTATAATCATTGAACGTATATATACACCAGTCCTCGCTAATGTTTATGTGAGTCGTCTCTTTCTTTATATTCACTTCCCATTTCTAATTTTGTTGAATCAGTGTGAGGCAGTCCCTCTGTTCAATAAAAATGTAACCCGTTTAGTTAAATATTCGTACGATGAACATTAGCCCGACGTCTATGCATACATCCCCCCCCCCCCCCTCTCCCTTGATTTCTTTTGTTCCTCGGGAGCCGAACATTAAATGCAATATGTACATAACCCGGAGGGAGTCTCGCCGTATACATAATAGGCCGTAACGCCGTCGTTATGAACCCTGAATGTAATAAGTCGATAAAAGTCAGTCCTAACAAAAGTAATGATCGTTTCGTTCTTTGATGTTTCATTTTTATTTATTTTCTTTTTTTCTTTTTTCATTTTGCCGAATAAGGCCCTACCGTGAGCAACACTTACACACACAAACACTTATAACAAAAAAAAAGCAAAGTTAATTTGAATAAACGGAAAATGAACTTGTCAAAAATCGAGTAATTTTGACGCTAAACCATAGACTCTTTCATGGCTAAAGTTTCAACATAATAATCGCTTTTCACCGTATTTCTACGTTTTTCCCCCTACGTGTAAAGTCGTATGCCAAGACTGATTGCGGTTGTGTCACCCCCCCCCTCCCCCATATTAGTTGACGAAGTTCCTATTTTTTTTTAGCTCTTGCAATCTATTATTCAATTGAGCTTGCGAGAAGGTCTGGCAAAGAAAGGAAGGGCGACGCAAAATGTGAGGGGAAGGTGCCCACTCCGACTGCGTGGCTTTGAATTTCCTCTCTCGTAACACTAAATCTTTCTTATAATAAAATAATCAAAATGAATAAAATATAGGCACAAAATCGGTGGCGAAGGGGAAAAAGAGGACACTATTGTTTCCTGAAAGTCATTTGGTGGAAAAGTCACGCACCGATTCCGTCCAGTGTCATTCAGTTGGTTTCCACATTATGAACTGGATGTAGTCTAAAACATGCGACGGTTGGCCGAGTTTCACGGTCCGATACTAGTCGAACGAAACAATGGGGCGGCTAATAGTTGTATTATGCGTAGAGATCAATCACACACTGGTCGATATATGTTATATAGCTTCCAAGGAAACCAACAGAGAGAATGAGAAAAGAGGTAGAGACGGAACAGCGACATCAGTCTTCGACTTTTTGTCCAACTAATTTTTTTTCTTTTGCTGTCGCTTAATCAATGCTAATTTATGCAGTAGAGTTTGATTGAAGCACGAAGCGAGGAGACGCCACGTGGCACGGCTCAGTAGATAACCGTAAGTTATGTATCCAGTTAGCTTAATGAAAAAAGCAAAAAAAGAAGCACGAGAAAAGAAAAGGGAGAAGCAAAAATTAGAGATCGGATGGGAGATCGCAACCTCTACGCAAACAGGTCGCTATGTTTCCTATGCCATTCTTTTCTATCCATATATAAAAACATGAAAGTCTTTTAGTCATACGTATTAGAATACAGGATGATACGTGACGAAATAAATGCAAATCATTTTCAGAAAAAGGGCTGTGTGCATTCAAGAAGCCAATCAATCATTTCGTTAAGCAGGGGGAGGAAGTCGAAGTTCACAGCCCGACGTGATGGCAATTTGCGGGAAGAGGTTGAATTAAAAGCTCACTCGAGTATTTAATTATGAGGAACTCGCTAGACAAACAATTGGTAAAACAAAGGGACTGGCGGATAGCTATACTCAACGTCCTTCCCAACTGCCGTTAAATGTGGGAACTGGAAAAGCAAGCGCTCAACAAGAACTGAGCGTGAAGACAACTCGAGTCGCTTCAAAACACTCGACCGCAAGTTGGCGCTTTTCTTCTTCCTGCCTCTTTCTTTCTTCGTCTGCGCCTGCTTTTCACAACAATTCGATACACATTTAAAGCTCTTGTTTTTATTTTCTACATAAAGAAGGAGAATTGTTCGGCTGACTTGTTCAGTTTTGTCTCTCCGTTTCGTGAAGCGAATCGATCTTTAATAGTGAAATTTCGCCTTGGCCTAGTCCACAATTTTTAAAACATTGAAACCTTTTGGAAACTTGTTCTTCCTTTACGGTTGCAAAAAAAAAAAATGATAATCGTGCTACTGTCGCTCCACCAGTAGAAAGGGTTCTCCCTTTTTGAATTAAAAAAAACCAATGAATGAGCATGATTTGGAAGATCGAGATTTAGAGATGGAAATTTTTGGAAGCAGCCTTCTCTTTAGTTCTTTATTTAAATTTTTTAAAAATTGTTTTTGTCATTGTATTTTCAAAATGGTGGCGGCGTGTTAAAGAACTTCCTTTGGTTATTTTGCCTATCTTTTATTATCTACCAGAAGAGAATTCGAGCTTTCCAAGTAAAATAGAGATAACTACGACCAAGCTCCGCCTCCTTTTTAATGCTCTTTTACACACGGGCTTTATTGCTTCAGTCTGACTGGCTTTCGGCCCATTCAGCGTAATCGTGTCACAGAGGTGCACTTGACGTGTAAAAGAGGTATTCACAGAAGCGGGCAACGCGGAAAATTGATAAGTAGTAGAAACGGTTGGAGCGAAGTCAGAGTTCATAATATGGTGGTCTTGTACAGCCAATTGCTGTGTAGCGCCGTCAAATCATCAGCCAGATACAAGATTAAACAGTGATCTGAATTGGTTCACTAATTTGGTGTCAGTAACTGCTATGCGGCTCAACAGGTGAAAAACTAGACTAACAAACACAGGCAGTTCATTTTCTTGATAGCAGATCAAATGCTGTGAACGTCAAATAAAAAGCAAACACCAAATAGGCCGTAACGTTAACAAAGTTTTTGAGCATTGAACGTTTAAAATGCATCCAATCAAATCTGGCTTCAAGAAAATAGACAAAACTGTTCGCACTGAATCGCCATTTATCGTCATTTTAACAATTATTCACATACAGTGCGCTAAAGCGTCTTTTAACCCAATGGGACAACAAGCGCATGGTTGGAACGTCGAACGAATCGAACGGAATTTCTTCTTTTATTCATAGTTTATTTTTATTTGCTTCCTTCTAAGAGTTCTGTTTTGTAATTACAGATAGCTGATGAGGCCACCACCAGATAACGTTTTTCTTTATTTTCTTGGCAATAGATGGCAGGTGCTCACGGCGGTCGCGATTTGTAATAGTTCGTAATCCTCGTTTAACTTAATGGCTCCCGGTATTCGCTAGGTTTCCGATAACCATTTTAAGCTATAATAATGCTAGTAGAACGTTCACGTTCAGAGAAAAAATAATTAAACAAATGTGAATAAAATAATATCATAGCTGTCTGTCATAAAGTTAAAATGTAAGTAAAAGATGACAGTGTTACAGCTCAATGCCAGTGTTACAAGCACAATATTCAATTTTCGATCGCGATCGCGGCAAGTCTGACTGCCGAGGAACTTATTTGCAACGATGTTTCGCAGTTTAGTAGGTTTTGCGAAAAGGTTAGAAGCCGTCGAAAGTCGGAGCCGCGCCACAAGGACGTTGGCTCCGCGTTGAATTACGCATTTTAGTAAAACCACATTTTGGATTTGGCTTCCAAATTTTAGACACCCCTGTTCCATTAGCCTCAGAAAAACACAAATGAATTAAGGCCTACAGTATCATAAAAGTTTTGGTAGACGGAAGAATCTTATTTTAATTCCGTAATTTGTCAGGAGCTTCGATTTCTTTTTATATTTGTCAACCAATTATTATCGGAATACCTAGAACTGGCTGACGTTTCAAGTTCGGAGGAGCTTGAAGGCAAAAGCGTTGGAATGTCAGGGGACCATCGTACAGTCATCAAAGGTAATTTTGTACACATCGTATGATTGCTTGTTCGATATGCTAAAATTGTTTTTCGATTACACTACATTTATAGGTAGTCCATCCCAGTATGTTAAGCTTAATGTAGGTGGATCTCTTCACTATACCACAATAGGAACATTGACTAAACATGACAGTAAGCATCTATTGCCAAATCATATCTAGTTAATTAACTAAATATTTTTTAAACCTGCACTTCTCAACTACAGCTATGCTACGTGCAATGTTCAGTGGACGCATGGAAGTTTTAACAGACTCAGAGGGTAAGTGCTTTTGTTTCTTGTGATCTACATAATTGCAACAATAACAGCATTTGACGTAGTCAGTTGAGGGTGGGACCAAAGTGAACTAAATATGCTTTCTTAGTCATTGTACTATTTTCTGTTTTCAGGTTGGATTTTGATTGATCGCTGTGGGAAGCATTTTGGAATAATCCTCAATTTCTTGAGAGATGGAAGTGCTCCCCTCCCTGAAAGCCCTAGGGAAACTGCGGAATTATTAGCAGAAGCCAAATATTACTGTGTAGCAGAGCTAGGTAAGATGAGCCTATTCAAGTCCATATGAATATTCACAGTGGCTTTTTTCGCGTTCCTTTACCATGCGACGTCTACTACTACTATACAAAATCAGCCTAGCTGATTCGGTAAAAAGAAAAAGAGAGAATCTACAGCATCAATTCAAAATAGAGCTAGGAAATGGTAGTAAACAAAGCGCGGTAAAAGAACAGTGAAAAAAATGTTGTGAAAAGATCCTTTCGCGAACGAACTCTATGCAAAATGTATACTATGTATGCAATATTTCAAAAAAAAATTCTATATCTGTTTTATTTATTAATCTTATACTTTTTTTTCAAGTTAATGCCTGTGAAAACGCATTGAAACGGAGAGAGCGAGAACGGGACGTCGAACCCGCTTGTCGCGTTCCACTGGTTACTTCAGCTCGCGAAGAACAAATGCTGATATCGACTTCAGCAAAACCAGTAGTGAAGTTGCTTATCAATCGCCATAACAATAAATATTCGTATACGAGGTAAGAATATTAATATATACAGAAGCAGGATTTGTATGTATTCATACTAATGTCCGATATTTCGCTAGCGCTTCCGATGACAATTTGCTCAAAAATCTAGAACTCTTTGATAAGCTCAGTTTGCGATTCAGTGGTCGGGTACTTTTCTTAAAAGACGTGATCGGATCACAAGAAATCTGTTTGTGGAGCTTTTTCGGTCATGGGAAAAAGGTAGCAGAAGTGTGTTGCACAAGCATTGTTTACGCGACGGATAAGAAGCATACCAAGGTATCTTCACTGGAAAATTTTGATTTCTCCTATTCGTTGTCATACCCGGGACTATTCTAGGTGGAATTTCCGGAAGCAAGAATTTACGAGGAAACTCTGAACATTTTGTTGTATGAACACCGACCCGGTCCAGATGCCGATTTAATGCAAGCAACTTCAACTGCAAAAGGTGCAGCAGCAGCACTCGCTGCAAGTGGAAATGCTGGTGGCCCGGTTTCGCATGCTAGTGACGAAGAAGAAGAGACGGCAACGAATAGCACCCGACGCGTCGTTAGTGCCGGTCTTGCTAGATTACGTCTTTCCTAGTTAGATTTTGTCAAGTTTTCACCATACCCATGATTACTCGTTCGTACTAAAAAAAAATCTATAAAAAAATATGTTAATGCCTAGTCCCCTGGGTTTGTTTAACAATTTGTTTGTTTTATTGTTTGTATTACTGTAATAAATGCCCTTCCTGCAAAATACACAACGTACGAGAATTTTTGTTTATAAATTTCAGTTTTTCTTGTATTCGATTCGCTCTACCTTAACTAGAAGAAAATTAATAAAGCTTGTATATATATATTTTTTTTTGCATGTGATACTTATTTACCTTCATCATCTACTAACTGGTAAACATAGGTGACAACTGTAGAACTTTGAATGTCCATAAGGACAAAAGAAGGAATGACAGACCTAAATAACCATGCAACAATTATGCATCCACTTGTTATAAAAAAACTTCAGAGAAATTTAAATATCACTTGTTAATAGGATTGTATGCGCCAGTAGCTGAGCCTGGATTTATGAAGAACTTTCCATCATGCTCATATGCTTCAAATTTGTGAGTATGTCCTGTAATCAAAATATCCACTCCCAGTTGTCTTTGAAGAGATGCCAAAGATTCTGGATCACCCCAAGGTACAATTTGATGGCCATGGGCCAGGCCAATTTTGAACTGACCAACAGTGACTACCTTCTGCTCAGGATAGGTGCTAGAGATCTAAATAATGATTTAGCCAAAAAATTTTAACATAGAAGTTTTGGGAGTTAGATCAATTAAATTAATTACCTTGTCAAAGTCCCCACGAACTATGTGCACATCACTTGCAAGTGTTTTCAAATAGTCCAGTGTTTCTTTGGAGCACAAGTTTCCAGTACAGAGAATGTGATGGATTCTAAAAAGTTACACATACATTTAAAGAAAACTTGGTATGCTGCAATAACAAATTTAACTTGAATTTATTGCCTTATTTTGACTTACCGACCAGGAACAAGAAGCTTTTTAAACTTTGCTGGCAATGCATTGCACCTATTTGGAATATGGAGATCACCCAAAACCAGAACCAACTGCATAAAGAAATCATTTGCCAAACATTACTTTCTTTGTAACTGACTAATTAAGTCAAATAAGCAATCAGCGACTTAAATCAATAACATACCATTTCGAGATTACCGTCGATATTTTGTGTTATGACAGTTCATATAGTTGGCCTTTACTATGTCATGCTACAAACTTCGTAGAGGCGGCGCCCACGAACATCAGAGGGGTGGATTGGCAGAGTTGGTATTCCCTAATCTTAACTCGAAATAAACTCGTTTGAAAAAAAAATGTTTTCCAAGCTAGAAAAGAAAATTTACTAATATTTTGATGTTATTTTAAAATTCCTTAATTTATTTATTTTAGTGTCAAATAGGTCTGCGCGCCTGCCACTGCCGGAGGAGGCGTTGCTGTTTTCATATGGTCGTCTGTTTAGTGTGTGTGTGTGTGTGTATAAGGTTCGCTTCTACTTCTATTTGCGTGGCGGATATATCGACGAAAAATCTTCTCGATTTCAGGGAAAAATTTGATTTTATCGTTAATAAGTTTTCGGCAAAAACTTTTCAAGTTTTGGTGTTTCTTTTAAAAATGAATGTGTTACTTGCGGTGCGTATGTACATTAGTAAAATGATACAAGAAAGTGGCCCGGGAATGAAAGTTTTGCTGATGGATAGAGAAACGGTAACACAAAGCAATTTACCTCTTCATTCAAATTTAAAATTTTTATCTTACGCTTTCTACAATTTCAGATTGGGATTGTCAGTGTTGCATATGCCCAGTCAGAAATATTACAAAAAGAAGTTTACCTTTTTGAGCAAATTGACAAATCTGGGAATGGCCCAATTATGAAGCATCTAAAATGTGTAGTTTTTTTAAGACCTTCCCAGGAAAATGTCCAACTTCTGGCATCTGAGTTAAAGTCTCCACGATATGGGGTCTACTATATATGTAATTCTAACTTATTACTATTGTTTTGCCATATAATACTCATATGTATGTTTTAGATTTTAGTGGAATTATTTCCAAGGCAAGTATTAAAGTGTTAGCTGAATCAGATGAACAAGAAGTTGTTAGAGAAATTCAAGAGTTTTATGCTGATTATTTTGCTGTTGGACCTCACTTGTTTTCTTTGAATTTGGAGAAACCTATACATGGTAGCCTTAGATACTCTAGCCTTCATTGGAATATTTGAATTCATTACACAAATTCTTGCAAGGTATGGAATGGAACTCTAACTGTTTGCAAAGATCTGTCCAAGGTGTTTTGAGTGTCTTGTTAGCCCTGAAGAAAAATCCAATCATTCGATACCAGAACTTTTCTTCTCTAGCTCGCCGTCTTGCCGAAAATATACGTGTATGTTATATGCAAATTCTTCCATTCTCGTTGCAAAATAACAGAACAGTTTTTCTAATACTTTTCATTTTTAGGACACAATTTTAAAGGAGTCTTCCTTATTCCATTTTCACAGAGGAGAAAGTATACCTCTCTTACTTATTCTGGATCGACGCTGTGATCCCATCACTCCGTTACTTAATCAGGTCTGCCAACAATGTTGGTTGAAATTTTACCCATACACAATCGTCAAATTGAAGCCGTTTTTTTTTCCTTTTCTAGTGGACATATCAAGCTATGGTGCACGAATTGTTATCCATAAAAAATAACAGAGTCAGCTTAGTCGGTGTTCCCGGTGCACCTAAAGAGATGAGTGAAGTCTTGCTCTCCGCAGAACAGGATGAATTTTACGCAAATGTAAGGCGTGAATCCTTTAAATATGCTCAGCATGCTCTCCTACATTCTAAAGTTTTTGCCATAACGCTTGGAACATACTTTTCTTGTTGTTTTGTTTCGCTTAAGAATATGTACCTGAATTTCGGAGACATTGGCCAAACCATCAAGTCCTTGATGGACGAATTCCAAATGAAAGCCAAAAGCCACCAAAAAGTTGAAAGCATAGCAGACATGAAAGCATTTGTCGAAAATTATCCTCAATTTAAGGTAAAGGATTTTTATGCAAGTTACGGTAAATGAGCTAATAAAACTTCTCACTTAAGAAAATGTCAGGGGCAGTCACGAAACATGTCACATTAGTAGGAGAGCTCTCTCGGCTGGTGACGCAGCACAATCTTCTAGAAATCTCGGAAGCTGAACAAGAACTCGCGTGCCAAGAGGAACACACGCAGTCCCTTACAAAAATTCGTAAACTGTTGGTTACTGACCAAATTCGAGATCTTGATGCTGCTCGACTGGTTTTCCTTTATGCCATCAGGTAAACATAACGAGGGATTTCTTTTCTGCTTCTTATTTGGTCTTCATTCATGGTTTGCTGGCTTAGGTACCACAAGCATCCTAGCAAGGATATCGTAGGCCTAGTGGATTTGCTTCGACGTCGAGGGACACCTGTCAGATTAATTGACGTAGGCTTTTCATGCATAAAACTTAGAAAAATGAGCGTCAGTTTTATTCAAAAAATTTTATACGAATTTTCATAGTGTGTGGAGGGCATACTTCGTTATGCTAGTTCTGGTGAAACTGCTGGTTCGAGCATCTTGACCACGAAGGATGTTACGAAAATCACGGAAAAAATATTTAAGGTAAGGGCTACACAATTAATGGTTTGATTTTTCAGGAATAAAATGGACCGAACTAATCGCAAACTATAGGGGTTAAAGGGCGTCGAAAATGTATTTACACAACACTCACCTGTCTTGAAGGAAATCATTGACAATATGGTTAAAGGACGGTTATCTGAAGAAGCCTTCCCCACTGTCGGAGGCGAACCTACGCCTGGGAGGTTGTTGCTGTTTTAAAAAATTTTTCTTTAAAATTTAATAATCTATTACACATTTTTTGACAGAATCCAAGATGTAGTCATTTTTATAGTTGGTGGGGTGACCCATGAAGAGTCACTTGCAGTACATCAATTCTGTCGAGCCAACGCAGGAATCCGAATCGCGCTCGGAGGCACTCTAATTCACAATAGCCAGTCCTTCATATCTGATGTGGAAGCTGCCGTTAAATATTTGCCTGCTGGCAATGCAAAATATCCACATAATTCCGCCTCGTCTGGTTCTGGTCGCCATTCTAAATTAACTTGAAGCTATTGAGATCCCTTCTCCCTACCTCGCGAGAAAGAAAGAAAAAATTACTATCCAAAGGAGTTGAATGTATCATTCATGTTATTTTTTCCTTAAATGTATACAAAGTTCAGCTGAATGTAAAAAAAAAAATTTATTGCCTACTTTATTATGTTCATGTATTCATTCAATTATATTTCGTTGCCAAATGTAAGTTGAAATCTGTTTATTTGAGTCTTAAGAAATTCCATCTTCAATTAAATCTACAAACAAGCATGCTTCCAGATTCAAATTTTGCAGCAATTGATCAATTACTTGATGTTTCTGGTAGACGATGGGCGAATTTGGTGCAAAAGATCGAAGTGATACCGTAAATCATCAATGCCAGAGAGCTAGAGTAGAGGTAGTAGTACTTACGCAAACACCTTAGACAAAATATTGCAAAACCATTTTTACTTCGCCTCAATATGTTCGTTGCATTAGTTACCGTATTTTACGTTATTTTAGAATTTTTAATCTCACGACAAATTGGAAGCCAGTTTTCATTATTCTCGTTGATTTCAAATCTAAAACGCTTTTTTCCATTACTAAATTGAAGATTTTGGAAAAAAACTAAATTTGTGGTAAAGTAGGGCTTATTTTATCGGCTTATTTTGTCGGGCTTATTTTCAAGCCCACTATTTTGAGCAAAAAAGTATACCACTTCGAATTCTAAAATATATAGCATTTTGTGCTCAAATTTAAACGCTAAATTTAGCAAAATTATTGGGTTTTCTCGTAAAAACTACACTACGTACTAGCGCGCCAACATATATTACCGGTTTTGACCTTTATTTCAGAAATTTTTAATTTTATGAAAAATAGGAAGTCAATTTTGGTTATTCTCGATGATTTCGAATCTAAAGCACATTTTTCCATTGCTAAATTGAAGGTTGTAGAAAAAAAATTAAATTTGTGGAAAAGTCGGGCTTATTTTTTCGGGCTTATTTTGTCGGGCTAAATTTTCGGGCTTATTTTCAATCCCAGCAATTTGAGGGGAAAGTATACCACTTAGAATTATATAATAAATTGCACTTTATACTAAAATTAAACGACAATTTCACGAAAATTATTGGTTTAATCGTCAAAGCAGCTAATTTTAAATATATATCAAATATCATGCTAGCACGTCAGCATTTGGTGCTGTTCTTTAGGTTTAATTTTAAAATTTCTAATCTCATGAAAAATAGGAAGTCTAGCTTTTTTATTCTCGTTGATTTCGAATCTAAAGTTCATTTGTTCATTGCCAAATTGATGATTTTAGAAGAATACAAAATTTTTGTGGAATGTGAGTTAAAATCAATTTGTCTGTTTATTGAGTCTTAGGAAATTCCCTCTTCATTTAAATCTACATATAAAAGAAGTTGTTCATGCTTCTAAATTCAAATTTTGCAGCAATCGATCAATTATTTGATGTTTCTCGTAGGCGATGGGCGAGCTTTGGTGCAAAAGATCAACGTGATACCGTAAATCATCAATGACTGCGATCGTGTCCATCTCCTGACGGCCTTTTACTTCAAATGCATCTTCAAGAATAAGTCGGTGAAAATTTTCTAAATCCACTATCTGTGATGGAATTCGGCAAATTAGCTGAGGCGGTAAAAGGAATCGAGAAGTGACACTCACTTCCTCAAGGTTCTTGGCGACGAATTCAATGCAGAAGACTTCAATACGAGGTAAATTGTAAATCCTAGACACTTTAATGAGGCTGACGACATTCTGGGAGTCGATTACACTGATCAAGAAATTCGCGCAAAGTTTCTTCAAACCAGGCATCAAGTACAACTCACCAATGTTCAGAAGTTCGTAAACATTATCCACGGTGAGCTATTAGAAACTCAGATGATTTTCCAACCTTCCATTTGAAAAAGTTAAAATGTATTAGTAAGATAATACCTGAGCAGAGTTAGAGTAGACGTAATATACCACTTGTGCAAACACCTACGACAAAATACTGTAAAACCATTTTTACTTCGCTTCAATATGTTTTGGTCAGCCCTTACCTCTGGCGTTACGTTGCGTAGCATCACGCGTTCAACTTCTGAATCTTCTAGTGTTTCTTCATCTCTAGAATTTATGGATCCTTTGCATAACTCGGTACGCGAAGTTTCTTTAAAGTGATTCCGAAACAAAGCTCTGAAGTACTCGCTTCGTCCAACAAAGGCAGCCTATTGCAAAATTTAATTACTTGCGTACATGAGAAAATTCTTTGAACGCTTGTGCTAAGAAAAATTATTCGAATACCAACTTTATGACATAAGAATTTTTGATGACCAACGACGAAACAGACGTCAGTGAGATTGGGCAGTTCAAGAGGACTTTGGATGAAGAAATCGTTCGTGATTAAGCCGGATGGAATTGCTTGTTTCGCCAATTGACCCAAATCCCGCTGTATTTCTGCCTGAAATTCTTTCGGCTCCAGCGACAGGACTTTTACCTTTGTTCCCGGTTTGCTGTCAGCTAGAAGACATTTTGTTTTGCTTAGGTAATCCATTTTTTATTCCAAAAATGCAGTTTTTGGCTAAGAGACTCGTTTCTAAAGCTACATAAAACGAGTCTCACTTCTATGGCTTGATTTCTACGCCAACAGGCAAGTTCTATTTCAGCACTTGTATGGTAACTGACAGAAACTATGAACAGTCAGGCGAATGGATGATTTTTTGTTCCCCTTCAACAGAATGAAATAGCAGAATGATGCTACGCTTCTTAGAGTTCGACTAGGTTAATCGGCTTATAAATAGGCAGTGCGCTTACGGACTCAGTGAAAATGCCTGCACGCTCTATTCTTTCAGTTTCATGCCAATAGAACATGGCACAAATAACGGCTGTAAAACCTCCCGATCGGAAACTCTTAACAGGTATACCACAAGTACATATTTGTAATATAACGGTAATTTACCGAAAGATGTGACACGCTTTCTAGCTTCTTCCAAGCGATCTTTCAAAGTAGGAAGGCGGCACTGCATAGCTAAGCGCATGCATTCGTCTACTTCGTCTAGTAGTGTATTAAGGCGTCCACTATACAAGTACTGAATTATGGATTTAAATGCAGCTAGGTCAACCTATAAACAATGAATGGGATTAGCTAGGCCAAAGTAACATTCTTATACATACCAGTTTATTTTGAAGTTTCACTGTCCGTTTTAAGGTCCACCTTTTTTTAAATGCTTCACTAAAATAAGGAGACCTTGCAGCCAGAATGAAACGGTGTACAGCAATTTTTTCCCCTTGTAGATAGAATGAAAAATCACTATAGTCTCCCAAATCAAGCAACCTTCAAAACAAGTGTTCTAGTACAAAAGAATTTGAATTAAGATTTTATAGCTGGATTACTTTCTCAGGAACTCTTCATATTCATCACGAACCACAACAGAAGACGAAATTACTTTATAATTCTTTAACTTATTGCGGATTTCATTTGTCAATGCACCATAGAGAATTCGTTCTCCATCAAATGTTTGAGCTTCACAGCGAGCTCCAGAATCCAACAGATACTCAGCTAGTTCTACATGACCACAAAGGCATGCATAGTACCTTTGCTTACAAGGTTCAATAAACTAACTTTACATTGCAGGACTAGATTCAGGATTGCGCTAACTTACAAAGGTGTACTATCCCACCTGTCTCGAACGTTTAGATCGACCTCCTTATGTTCTACTAGATACCTGCAATAAGTGTTTGATATAACTAGCTGTGTAGTAGATGTCAATGTCATATTACAGAACAATCGAGATTATACTTGATCTTTTTTAAATTTCCAGTTCGACAACTAAGAAATAGCTCCCTTAAATCCATTTTTTGCAATGATTTTTAGTAAAGTTTTAATCAACGTTGAAAAGAATCGTTCGTCCGCTATTAACGTTCGTTTGATAAAAATTTAAGTCGTCTGCAGTTACCGCTAAGAATCACCAGTTCCAGGTGCCATTTCCATTACCCGGTAACCAACGCAGCTCACACCGCTTCTTACCCCGTTTATCTTGTTATTGTTACTTCCACTTTATGCTGATTTTTACCAATTCGTTTTATTAGAACTACAGTTTTAATGTTAGTAAACGCGCTTGGTAAGCTTTCTTGTATAAATGTGGTCCAATTTAAGCCGCCATTTACATAAGGCAGTAGGTCGACCCGGCTTACTCCCCAAAGACCAACCCAACGCACCCAGCTTGAAAAGTAGTTTACCGGACTGCCCAAAATTTACTACTTTTGGCTGTGAACTATGGGCTACCTCGGTTTTGGCAAACAGACGTCAAGCCATAGGTTTTTACTTTGATGAACGTTCGTTCGCAAAACTTTGGATAGCTTCGTTTACATTTAATTACTAGTCTAACGATTATAACAATAAAACGAAAACAGAATACAACAGAGCAACCGAGAAACTCTTCAAAGTGATTATAATTGGAGATCCAGGGGCGGGGAAAACTTCGTTCATACGCCGTTACGTTCAAAATGCTTTCCGAGGGGACTATAAAGCTACAATAGGTGTGGACTTTGCCTTGAAAATCGTAAGATGGTCAGAGAATCAAACCATCAAGTTGCAGCTGTGGGACATAGCAGGTAATTAATATTTTTTCTCTTCATATTGTGTTGTCTGTTACGCACTTTTCTCTGTTTCGCAGGGCAAGAAAGATTTACATGGATGACACGCGTATATTACAAAGGTTAAAAGCAAGTTATACATTTATTACGCATATCGTTTCACTGAGATTTGCTAAATAGAAGCTCAAGGTTGCATTATTATGTTCGATTTGACCAGTCGCAACTCGTTCAAAAATGCGGTTAAATGGAAGAAAGATGTTGATTCGAAATGCTTTTTAGAGGATGGTGCCCCAGTGCCATGCATGTTACTCGCCAACAAAGTAAGTTCTATGTCTATGAAAGGGAAGATGAGTTAAAACATATAATAAATAAATAAATAAAATCTGACTAATTCCCTTGTTGTATAGTGTGATTTACAGCAAAGGGAGGTGGACCAATGGTAAGAATGCATATACCAATTTCTGTAACAATTAAATAACTTAGAAAATTTTACTTAGGGAGATCGAAACTCTTTGTCGGGAACAAGGCTTTATTGGATGGACAGAGACATCTGCGAAAGACGACCTGATGGTTGGTGACTGCATGCGGTAAGTAAAAAGATACGTGCCTTTAAACTAACCCTGAACGCTTATTTCATTTATTTTTTTTTATCTCTAAAAAGATTCTTGATCGAAATCATGATGAAATATAATCGTTTCCAAACAACTGACATCTTTGGTCCATCTTTGAAGCTTGGTAAACGAACAATCGAAGAAACCAATGGGACTGTAAACCAAAAAGCAAGTTCTTCTTGCAGATGCTAACCTTCGACAACAATTTATTACCAGATTTCACCGTTTTTGTTGGCTTTATTTTTTCGTACATTGAAACCTATTGATATAATTCTAGCAATACGCGAACAGCATTTCCGTGAAAATAAAATGTTTCTTAATTTTTGTTTGGTTCGTGTCTAGTACGGGAAGGTTAAATTGCTGGCTAAAGGAAATAACAATAACAATATCACAAAATCATCCAAGTGTATCAAAGTGAAAACGTTATACACATCTTGGCGCGAACTAAATTCAAAAGGCTTACACAACGTTGCGTAGTGTGAAGACGGGGTTATATTTGCGATACGGACGACAGGCAGGCTGGGAAGTTGAAGGACCGTGTGTACCATAGGGAACGCGCATTTTTGTGGCACTTGCCTGATCATGGTTAAGTGATGATGGCGCATCGAGCAATAAGCTTTCCGGGATTTGGATTCCTCCCATCACTAAACAATTTACTTGGGTAAGCCGCTCCGCTGATTCCGGACTGACCAAATAAATGTAGCCTTTTGCCATATCAATCCCTCGTATGATCCCATAGCCGACGCAAGGCATTAAGGGCAGTTCTCGCAGAATTTTCGGATAATGGCCGACGGTAGCCTGATAAAATGGAACTGAAGCGGCCGTTTTGTTATCCAAAATGCAAAGAGCTACAAGGGAAGCATTAAGAGCTGCCATGGTCAAAGTTGGTGGAACTGACTCATGACAAATACAAACGGCCAAGTCTTGCCACGATACACAATAGGGCACAGTTTCCATCAACGACCATTTCGAGCTACTGGACATTTTACTAAAATAAGACATCAGTCCGATTTGGCGGAGCTCCGACGGACGAAATCCCCATTCTTCTAAGCTTTTCTCCGACAATTCAGCTGATGAATAGATAGCTTGCATTTCGTAATTGGGCAACTTTTCAGCCGATTCTGAATTGTCAGTTAGCCAACCACGGGGATGTTGGGTAACATAATCATACTCGAGCATGGCTGGGAAATTGCGACGAGGTGAGCGGCTGCTGATTTGAAGAAGTTGGCGGGGTTGGGCAAGACGAATCAAATCTAAAGTGACGTCCAAGCCAATGCCGCTGGTAAATCCCATTGTGTTAATAACTGTTGGGACATTTGACAAAGAGAATTCAATCTTGCAGTCATAGAGAAGTTGTCGGCAGGATCTAACATAACGTTCTGGGCAGCCTATGATATCTGCGTTTCCTACAAAATACGAGTGCAGTGGCTGTTGCAAGTGCGTAAAGTTTGGGCCAAGTAAAGGCTCTGAAACGAGAGAGGCTGATACGCATCCAGCAGGAAATAACTCAGGTTGGCCAGGGTCAAAGTCCACAACCAGGACTCTGCCACATTCTTGGATGAGCTGGTTGACCAGAAAGCGAAGCAGAGTTGATTTTCCCACACCTTTGCCACCAGCCAGCATGACGCGTATAGGCTCATTCCTATGAAATTTCTCAGTTAATTCTTGAGCGTATTCTGCCCATATATCCGGCTGTAAATAAAATCGGGCGTTGAAAATGCTTCCACGTAAAATTATGCTGGTATCAAGTTGGTTGCAAAGTTGGCTGAACAGATTGCGATTTTCATTTCCCCAATAGATGGACTCTTGAGGAACACATTCCTCTTTCTTTAGAATGTTTATAGGAAACTTGCGACTGATGTAGTCAACCATTCCGCAATTTAGGGAACGCAAAATAAGGAGAACATTTTCAGTACTTTTTTCCTTTAGAAAATGTTCTTCACATGCCAACCCGGCAGATTTTAAGAAGGCACAAACACGGTTTGCATTAAACGTCGTCTTGCTTTGGCCGACCGCTCGAATGCATTGTAGACTATATCCTCGAGGTGAAAAGGCATGAAAAGCTTTACTTGCATTTTGTTCAATTTTGAAACCCTGCATTTCAGCAATCCCACTTAGACATGTCAAACTTAGGCGCCCTTTGAAGTAGAAACATGTTTGAAAAGGGATGAATGCAAGAGCTTCCTGCGGATTGATCAGAATGAAGTCAAATGTATCCAGAGTTTGATAGATTGCTTGAAGTGAGTTTGCATCTTCATCTACAGGTAATATATTTTCCTGCTCTTTTTCTTCCTGTATCAGATTAAAGTCCCCTTCCATTAGAGAAGTTTGTGAGATATTAATTTCATTACA
Organism: Daphnia carinata; assembly: GCF_022539665.2. Taxonomy (NCBI): domain Eukaryota; kingdom Metazoa; phylum Arthropoda; class Branchiopoda; order Diplostraca; family Daphniidae; genus Daphnia; species Daphnia carinata. The sequence goes on from NC_081337.1 coordinate 7,820,682, forward strand.
GTCACTGTTTTCATTTGAATCTGAATTTAAGACATCATTATCAGTCATTGATGAGGGTTGGTTTAAACCAGGACTGCTTTTAGAATTTGATTCACTTTCAAATTTTTTACTCAGCGTGACAAATGTTGTTCTTTTTTTTGAAGTTCTTTTTTTTAGTTTTGGTCTCTTCACAGATGGTCTCAGCAGGCCTTTTTTTGATGAATCATACACACTCTTTGCTGACAGCAAATTACCAGGGGATGACAATTTTTTAATCGAGATATCTGACGAAATTGACAAATCGTTTGGGTTGTTTTTAGGTGCAACCGAGCGCAAATCCTTCCTAATTTTTTTTGCCGAGGATTTCTTCATACTTAGCTTCTTTTTCAAAATCTTTAATCTATAACAGATGAAATTGTAGTTACGATGCTTAACAGAAGTACCTTAGCTGAAGATGAATTTTATTTCGAATCAAAACTGCAACAATTTAAAGCAGACGGATTTTCCGACTGACACACGTGCAGGTTGATCGACGTTGCCTAGTTTGGCTTTTCTCTAGGGCTCGACCCCTTGGTCAATCGGGTAGCTTTTAGCTGATCGGTTGGGGATCGACCTGAAAGTGAGAGTGATTATTTAAGTTACATGATCAAATTTTTATTGTTGGCTACATCATGTAGGCAACAATAAGATGTAACTGATGTCCTTGGTAAAAAAACCAATTTAACTTTTGCTGACTATCAAAAATCAATTGGTTCTGGATGAACTATCAGAATTCAAGGACAATATGGTAGGTCAACCAAGCTTTTGAAATTTGCCGCTATTTTATCCATAATAACAAGAAAAAATGCAACAGGACACCCTGGGGTATCCAGGAAACCTCTGTCACAGCTTATCCAACTTGAAAGTATTCTGCTGGAGCGCCCCAAGTTGACTGTTTTTGGCGGTAAACCATTAGGGCAACCCGAAATTTGCAAACCGGGACTAAGCCCTATGGAAACGTATCCCAATTTCCTTGTGTTAGGCTACTTAGGCATAGGCATAGTCATTTTTATTTGGAAAATAAGAGCAATGACTTTTGTATGAACTTATTCGCTGAACTAAAGAATCTTTGACGTTATTGTTTTATCTGAGTTGATCGAAAAAAAATAAAGTCGTTTTCTGTTCGTTTGCACCGTCCTACAGCTGCAACGCAGCCTACGCCTGTTATCCTGGTATTCGAGTTGCCGATGGTGGCAGCACATAATTGCAAGAGTTGGCGGACCTTAATTTACTATTCTCTTCTTTCCGTAGAAAGTACTGGTAATTAGTGACTGACTGGTTTTTCTGTTTCGTCAGTCACCAGCTTGGTTCCCCTTTCTCTCTCTTTCTGGTGTGCAAATTCGCCGGCATTTTGTCGTAATTGTCTTCGTTCAAGCAGTACCTTCGTTGGAACAAACAAGTGAGTAGTCCAATCGCTAGGGTTTTGAAAGTTTTTTTTTACATTTTGAGTAATATCAAAGAAAGAAAACTCGTTTACTAGCACCCATTGTGACGGTCGTGTTGTCCAAGGTATTGAGTTTAATTTTTAGATGTCCACTGCTGAGGTGGATCCGTCACCCTCGTCTCCCAGTCCTGCTGCAAAGAGAAGGAAGTTGGAAGATAAGAACGGGAATAGCAGTAACGGCAGCAATCATCACTTGAAAGAAAATCAGCAGCAACCGAAAATGGCAGGAAATGGCAACATCCAAACCATCGATGAGAGCCTCTACTCAAGACAGCTGTATGTACTTGGACATGAGGCCATGCAGAGGATGGCGACATCTGATGTTCTGATCTCTGGTCTTGGTGGTCTTGGAGTAGAAATTGCCAAGAATATTATCCTGGGTGGTGTGAAGTCAGTCACTCTACATGACTCTTCTGTCTGCAAAGCATCTGATCTTTCTTCCCAGTTTTATGTATCTGAAGCTGATATGGAGAAGAACAGAGCAGAGGTTTCTCACAAAAGTTTGGCTGAACTTAACCAGTATGTTCCAGTGGAGACATATACTGGAGAACTAAATAAGGAATTCTTGAAGAAGTTTCGTGTTGTTGTTCTAACAAACTCAAACCTTGAAGAGCAGCTACGTGTCTCGGAAATTGTTCGCAGCTTTGGCAATGCTCTTATCGTCGCCAAAACGCAAGGCTTGTTTGCTCAAGTCTTCTGCGATTTCGGAGAAGATTTCACCATCATCGACACAACCGGAGAAAATCCAGTTTCAGCTATGATTGCTGGTGTAACTAGAGAAGAAACGAGCGTTGTCACATGCTTGGATGAGACAAGGCACGGTTTAGAAGATGGGGATTACGTCACTTTTTCCGAGGTACAAGGCATGGTTGAACTAAATGCCTGCGAACCGAGGAAAATCAAAGTTCTTGGGCCATACACGTTTAGCATTGGAGACACAAGCGCCTTCAATGACTATGTAAGAGGAGGGGTCGTTTCCCAAGTGAAAATGCCCAAACAGATTCACTTCAAACCCTTGCCTGATGCACTCCAAGAACCCGAGTTCTTGATGACGGATTTCGGTAAATTTGATCGTCCTCCGCAACTCCATCTCGCATTTAGGACATTGGATGCGTATGTCAAGAAAGAAGGACGCCTCCCAGCTCCTTGGAGCTGCAAGGACAGTCAACAATTCGTCGATTTAGCTAAGGAACTCAATAGCAACCTAAGTGGTTCCTGTAAGGTAGAAGAAGTGGACGAGAAGCTTCTCGCCACCTTCTCGCATGTCTGTCAGGGAGATTTAAATCCGATAAACGCAACTATTGGTGGAGTTGTGGCTCAGGAAGTGATGAAGGCTTGCAGCGAAAAGTTTTCGCCTATCGTTCAATGGCTTTACTTTGACGCAACCGAATGCCTGCCAGAAAACCAAGATTCTCTGACTGAAGAAAACTGTAAACCTACCGGATCTAGATATGATGGCCAGGTATTGCTGTACCATGTTTCGGTTCCTCTGCAATTTATTTTAATTTGCTGATGTAGGTGGCAGTCTTTGGCAATGAGTTCCAGAAAAAGCTAGGATCGCTACGCTACTTCGTGGTTGGTGCTGGAGCCATTGGTTGTGAGGTAAGACCACCAGTTTGCAATTCGACGTTCCTTTGTACTTATACGACCGTTAAACATAATATAGAAAGTAATAGCTTGCTTCAACGTTCATTGTTGGTTGTAGCCAAGTAAAATAGCATAGTAAAACAACTCCTTAAAACACTTCTCAATGTGGTTTTAACAAAAACAAGTAGTTGATGAATATATAAAATCCTACAAAAAAAAACATCGTAATCAAATGTAGTTATTGGTTGTTTAATGCCTCTTTAACAAAAAGTATTATCTCTACAGCTTCTCAAGAACTTCGCCATGATCGGAGTAGGTGCTAGCGAAGGGGGCCAAATCTACGTAACCGATATGGACTTGATCGAAAAATCCAATCTGAACAGGCAGTTTCTTTTCCGTTCACATGACGTGCAGAAACCCAAATCTAGTTCAGCTGCCGCTGCCGTAAAAGTGATGAACCCATACGCCAACGTTACGGCTTTTGAGAATCGTGTAGGTCCCGAGACGGAGCAATTCTTCGACGATGATTTTTTCTCAAAATTGGACGGTGTTGCCAATGCACTTGACAATGTCGATGCACGCATCTACATGGATCGACGCTGTGTCTACTACCGTAAGCCTCTACTGGAGTCTGGCACGTTGGGTACTAAAGGAAATGTTCAAGTAGTCATTCCTCATCTTACAGAGTCATACAGCTCATCTCAGGTAGGATCGTAGCTGATAATATAGTTTAAGTCTGCTTACCTTTTAAACTTTCTACCTGTTACCGTTTCATGGAATCATAGGACCCTCCAGAGAAGTCTATTCCTATCTGTACGCTGAAGAACTTCCCGAATGCAATTGAACACACGCTTCAATGGGCTCGGGATATGTTTGAAGGCTTGTTCCGTCAGTCAGCTGAAAGCGCCGCTCAATATTTAGTCGATCCTAAATTCATGGAGAGAGCGCTTAAATTAGCTGGATCTCAGCCACTCGAAACACTCGAGTCGGTCAAACGTGGTTTGGTTGACGAGCGACCGATGAATTTCGAGCAGTGCGTTCATTGGGCACGTCATCATTGGCAAGAGCAATATCATAACCAAATTAAGCAGTTGCTGTTTAACTTTCCACCCGAACAGCTGACTTCTTCAGGTTAAAGGTCTAACTTAAAGCCACAATAAACTCACAGTTGACTGTTTTATTTTTATGTGAACAGGCCAACCTTTTTGGTCGGGCCCAAAGCGCTGTCCTCATCCACTGGAGTTTGATATCAATAATTCCGTCCATATGGATTATGTGGTTGCGGCTGCCAACTTGAAAGCAAAAATTTACAACATACCCCAAACACGTGACCGAGAGGTAAAGTGTTTTTTTTTGTTTTTTTTTTTTAATATAACAGTACATCAACTCAGCGGCTAACGAATTCTCTAATTATGCGATCATGCCATGCAGGCTATTACAAAAATGGTGGAAATGTGCGTCGTACCTGAATTTGTCCCGCGTTCAGGAGTCAAAATTGCCGTGTCAGACGCAGAGGCTGCTGCAGCTGCCAACAATCCAGGCTTGCTTGACGATGATCGTCTTACCCAATTGCAGAATGATTTGCCGCCTGTGGAAACTTTGTCTGGCTTGCGAATTCTTCCTCTAGAATTCGAAAAAGACGATGACACCAATTTCCACATGGACTTCATTGTAGCAGCATCGAATTTGCGAGCAGAGAATTACGATATTGCTCCAGCCGATCGTCACAAGAGCAAACTTATTGCCGGAAAGATTATTCCTGCTATTGCCACAACTACCTCCGTCGTTTCAGGCTTGGTCTGTATCGAACTTCTGAAGTTGGTGCAGGGTCACACCAATCCTGAGTTGTTCAAAAACGGGTTTATCAACTTAGCACTTCCGTTCTTTGGCTTTTCAGAACCGATCGCTGCTCCGAAACAAAAGGTATAGCTGCCATATTTCCAAAGTACTTTTATAATCACTTCCCATTTTCATTTTTTCACTTTGAATATCAGTATTACGACAGAGAATGGACTTTGTGGGACCGTTTTGAAGTAAACGGCGAAATGACATTAAAGGAGTTTATCGACTACTTTGAAAGCGAGCATAAACTGAAAATTACGATGCTTTCGCAAGGTGTCTGCATGCTATATTCGTTCTTCATGCCCCAGGCTAAGCGCAACGAACGGATGGATCTCGGCATGTCGGAGGTTGTTAAACGCGTCTCAAAGAAGAAACTTGAGCCTCATGTTAAAGCTCTTGTTTTTGAGTTGTGCTGTAACAATCTAGACGATGAAGATGTAGAAGTGCCCTACGTACGTTATGTACTCCCGACCGAATAAAATGTTCTTACAATACGTTGCAAGGCGGGTGGGTCTGGGTCCATATTTGATTTCAAGGTTATTTACCACTATCATCAGTTCACTTGCGCTATATCCTATGTTGTGGACTTTTAGCTTAGTTTGTTGCTTTCTCTAATTATAAGTAGAATTCTCTGTGGAAAATTATGCTGGTCGCATCATCTGGTTGAAATCACTTCATAGAGTTTTTCCTTGTGCCAGTGATCCCTGTTACGTATTCATTATTACTGATTGGATTGACTGAGTGCACGTCTTTACCTTGTATCTGAATTCAAGAAGCTCCTTTCCTACCCTTCTCCGTTTAAAGATGTGTACAATTGGCCTTGAACAATGGTATGAAATAAATACATGCCGATAAAATTAAATTACGTGAGTGTTGTGATAGTTTTTGATAATGTGAGGTTATTATGAGTTTCCGTTTGTGGGTTTCTCCGCAGTTATGTACGCAATTGTAAACAGTATGGACGCTTAACGTACTATGTCTATGGAAAATGTTACATTACCCACTGTGTAAAAGTGTTTACTACAAAATATTTTTCGTTACGGTCGCGAAATTTAACGATTGATTATGCAGAAAACCGAAAAGCAATTGCATTGATCTAACAAATCTTGTAAAAATCACCGTAATACATTCCCTTCCAACAACAGAGATGGCGTGCATTCGCGGGTTTTCAAGTTTTCTGTTTAAAAACTAGAGACTGATATGGCAGAGTCGACTGCTATTTATTAAATGTTCTAAAAAAAATTTCCATTGAACTAGAAAAGGGTTAATACTCATTCTTACTGGTTGGTTGTATTGCTCGCATTAGTTTCGGTCAAGACTTTCTCAAGAAGACGATAAGAAGAAAAAATAATCATCGTTTCAGAGGCTCGTCAGTATGGAGAATCAAGGTTTGCCAACTACACGAGTACCTCGCTATTTTAGTATTCCACAATCCCATCGAGTACGTGCATCTAATAACAACCCTGACAGCAGACCAGCTGGTCTAAAAAATTTAGGTTCCACATGTTGGTTCAATGTTGCTGTTCAAGTTTTATATCACATTCCTGCATTGAGACAAATGATCTTAGAGCTTAGATTACCTTCTATTTCTTTGATGATAACCCCATCAATGGAAGTTTTAGTTGGCCTTCAAGAACTTTTTATCTCAATCATGTACTCTGATAGAAAATTGATAGATCCTACAAGAGCAGTGAATTCAATTGGTAAATTACTTGGACAAGGCCAAGGGCAGCAAGATGCCAGTGAATTTTTAGGAATTGTGCTGAGTAGGATAAGAGAAATCAGCCCTCCCATCGTTGAAAGTTTATTTATTGGATCTTCCCAATCCATGGATGCAAACTGTCAGCCACATGAATTTATGCAGTACACTCTTCAAGTGAATGAAGATACCAGTTTAATGGACTTACTGGAAGTTTCCCTTAAGCCTCAGCTAACATTATTGAAACCAGAATCAGCTAACGTTCTAAATTGCAATTCTAGCATGTCATCTGAACATATGAAACGATTCTTTTCTAACATACCCCCGGTGTTTTTAATTGATTTATCTCGTCTCATAAGTGGGACTGATCCAACCCAGTTGATCAGATCAAATCACCGAATGACATTTTCGTCGCTAATTTTTATGGATCGCTTTTTGCAAGAAAATTATAAACATGCATCGAAAGTAGAAAACATTATTGAAAGTATGTGGTCATCAAAAAAAGAAATTGAACAAAGCATTAGCTCACTGGTAATGGTACAGGAAAAGAATACCCAACTTCAAAATTTTTACGAGGATTACCAAAGAATCGTAGAACAGTCCTTGGTCAACTTCCATCTTTTACGTTCGCTACATCTTACGTGGGAAACTGAAATTCAGTTGAAAATCAGCGAATACCGTAACAAGTCGAGCCAACTGAAACAGCAGTTGGATCATGTACGCAGCCGCGAACTACAAATCTGTCGTCCTTACCAACTGCACGCTGTGATAGTGCATGCTGGAAAGTCTGACAGTGGGCATTATTGGGTTTATATCTGGGATAGTCAGCAAAAGCATTGGTATCATATTGACGACAATTTTACCCGTCAAGTTACGTGGGATACCATCGTGAGTTTGTCATTTGGTGGGCCTAATCAAGAAACTAGCGCCCATTCTCTTGTTTACATTGATGCACCAAAAACTTATTCCCTTTTGGGTAAATAAAAGATAAAGCCACGTACTATATGTGCTAATTGACCTCTGGTATTAATTATTTTTTCAGGTATTAAGGAAGAATATGAAATTGGACCTACCGATGTATTACGTTATTTAAAAGATCACACCGACGTACGAACTCGCCATTCCGCATACGGCAAAAGCCAAACCATTGCAGCCGTCCACGCAGCAATTACGGCACATGGACCACAACCGATAGAGCCGTTTGCTCTACTTTTTCGCGTTGGTTAAACAGCTTTTTATATTTTGCTCTGGTTTTCCTAAATTGTTTTACAAACGTATTATTCGTGCTTAGGCTTTAGACAGTGAACGCCAAAGATTATTTGCGGTTTGCCAGGAATCCACCGGTCAAAATGGTGAAGAGGGTCGACTACTTCACTTTGGAGTGTACTTGCTTGCGAATCAAGTAGAATTTGAGCCTTTCGTCTATTGGTCATTATTGCAGCATTTTTCAAGCTTTGCACTGCTGGTTGAAGAAGGGTACAGAAACATACAATGGTAATGTTTCTCAGAAAAATTCTCATTTTCAATGTCATTTCAGATCGAGTCGTTGCTGTACAGCTGCGCGACGTACGCTAGCGTTTGTTGAATGCTCAACAACTCAGGAACAGAAAAAGTTGTTCATACAATGGAATACGGCGTATTATCAGTTTCGCCTCATAATTCGTCACGTGATGAATGGAATAACTCATGTTTTTAGTCGCAAGTATGGTTTCAGCGAATTTTCCTTATTGCGTATTAACAATTATTTCGACGTTTCAGCTTTTCAGCTGCCGTTCCTCTGGCTGTTAAATCGTTGTACCTGCATCATTGCCTGATGAATAGCTCATTAGGAGGACCAGCAATGAGTGTGAACCCCCGAATTATACATGCGCTAATTGAGAAATCAGTGACGGTAAAATTTAAAATAATTATTCGTATATTATCATCGTATTCGTTTTGTTTTGCTAGGCTCTCAGTGAAGAATTGTTGGAAAGCGATATAGAAGCAGTTGTCGATCTAGCTTGCTCAGTCCTTTTCGATGCAGTTATAAACTGGTGCGAATATGCTGATGCCAATTATCTAGAAGGTTGGCAGTCATTCTTTAATCTTAATTTTTTGACCACCGTATTGCAAACGGTCCTAATTAACATCTACTTTCATATCCAGCTGCCAGATGCTCTTCACGTCGTATAGCTGATAACTGGAACCGGAAAATGAAACATTACTTTAGTCATCCTGTGGAGTGTGCGTCCGCTTCCAGTATGCAAACATTTGAAGAAGTTCAACGAAAACTGCTCAAAGTAGAGTCGGTGCTCAATCACGAAAAAGGCAACCCAACTCCGTTTGATTTCAAAGGTCATATACCTGAAAGCCCCGAAGATGGTGAGAAATTAGCTCTCAAATGGAAACAAATGTGGCTTATCTGCACAGAGCAGAACATTTTAGGACCATAATAATTTTCGACTTAATAAAACATTCGCTCACTATACCGTTGTTCGCGTGGAACCAAGTCCAATACGATCGGGTAGTCGAAGTCCGTGGCAACTGCCCGAAGGAAAAGGTTGTTGCTCACCCCCAAAAAACATGTTTGTATATTACAAATTAAATGTGAATAAACTGCGAATTTTTCAACCAATCATTGTTGATTTTCTGCTGTGATTTTTCGCAGCATTCAAAATAATAAAAACGTAATACAAAAGACAGATGGCGTTGAACAGCGGCCCAGATTCGTGGCCCATTTTGACGTCAGCATTTAGAAAAAGGGTGTCAATTCAATGTAGGCAGACTGACTGGTTAAGGCCAAGGCCTTCCTTATAAGCCTGATGCAGGTCGCTTCTCAGTTCCCTGTTGTCGTTAATCGTGAGAAGCTGACGTTTTCCTTGCTTCCTTGGCCAATCTTCATCTGTCAAAATGGAAAAAATAAATGGTAAGTTGACTTTTTTAGAGATAACGTAGCTTGTTGGTTTCTTTTTCACCTATGTTTAATAAGTTAACTTTGAAATTCGATATTAAATTTACTTCTGTCTCCCATTACTTTTTGTTCCTAACTGGAAACAGTCAGTGGAAAACATCATTTATGCTTTTATCCATTATCTTCAGTAGGATTTCCACCTACAAACAACATCTTTTATATAAGATTATTGAAAGAAATCTTTGTACTTTGTAATGATTTAATGTTTCATCAATTGATATGTGGTCGTCGTTAAACTCTGCTACCGAGCCGCGCTTAGCCGAATAGAATTTATCAGATCTGGGTGTAGTAAGCAACGGCGAGTTTTGCCAAAACAATAAATAGTGGCTAAGGGCACAATTGTCTTTACAAGGAAAAAAATTAGGGCCATGCTTAGCATTTTATTATCGACATATTTTCAAAATATCACGTTAGGGTCATGACTGTATTTTCTATTTCCTTACTCTTATATTTTGAAAATAATAACTGACAGTAACATATGTTTGGAAATAGCCGGCCCAGTTGTTGATATCCTCGGCGATGAGATGACGCGTGTAATTTGGGATATAATAAAAGACAAGTTGATTCTGCCATTTTTGGATATTGAACTCCACACGTAACAACATTGCAAATCTTTAAACAAAGCACTTGGAAAATTATTGACTGAATGCTCTTACAGATTTGATCTTGGCATGGAAAACCGAGATGCCACCGATGACCAGGTCACCATTGATTGCGCCGAAGCCATTAAAAAATATAATGTTGGAATTAAGTGTGCGACCATTACACCTGATGAGAAGCGAGTTGAAGGTATAGCAACATTTTGCGTGGATTAAGTTTTTAGAGGCTTGCTAAAGTTGAGTTTTTCCTATGATAGAATTTAATTTGAAGAAGATGTGGAAATCTCCTAACGGCACGTTGAGAAACATCCTTGGTGGAACTGTTTTTAGGGAACCTATTATTTGCAAGAACATTCCTCGTTTAGTTACAGGTTGGACCGCCCCCATTATCATTGGCCGTCACGCCCATGCTGATCAAGTACGTAATTTTCATTAAAGACTTAACAAAGAATACCCGAGATTCAGATTGGTAATCTAATTTGCTTGACAGTACAGAGCGACCGATTTTCTAATTCCTGGAGCAGGCCAATTGGAAATTAAATGGACAGCTGCTGATGGCTCAACGAGCATAGTGCACACTGTTAATGACTTTGTAGGTGCCGGAGTTGCCATCGGAATGTATAATACTGATGACTCAATTAGGTAAAAAATTTGAGCATGATAGATTATAATTTCCATGGAAGCCAAGGTAAACTTTATCTCATTTTAGGGATTTTGCACATTCTTCTTTGCAATACGCTCTACAGCGAGAATATCCGTTGTATCTTAGTACCAAAAATACCATCTTGAAGAAGTATGATGGCCGATTCAAAGACATATTCCAAGAGATCTACGATAAGTAAGGTTCTGTATACTTAGCCAAATGTCATTTAAATTTATATTTTTTTTTGTTTATTTTAAAGAGAATATAAACCGTTGTATGAAGCAAAGAAGATCTGGTACGAGCATCGCCTAATTGATGATATGGTTGCTTATGCTATGAAATCAGAAGGCGGTTTCGTCTGGGCCTGCAAAAACTACGATGGTGATGTCCAGTCTGATTCCGTTGCTCAAGGATATGGTAAAGTTGTTGAGAGATTACAATAATAATTTATTTATTTTATTTTATTTTATTTTATTTTATTTTATTTTATTTTATTTTATTTTATTTTATTTTATTTTATTTTTAAATTATTTATTTTATTTTTAAATTATTTATTTTATTTTTAAATTATTTATTTTATTTTTAAATTATTTATTTTATTTTTAAATTATTTATTTTATTTTTAAATTATTTATTTTATTTTTAAATTATTTATTTTATTTTTAAATTATTTATTTTATTTTTAAATTATTTATTTTATTTTTAAATTATTTATTTTATTTTTAAATTATTTATTTTATTTTTAAATTATTTATTTTATTTTTAAATTATATTATTTATATTTTATTTTATTACTATTATATTTTTGATTATTATTAAGTTTTTTTTATATTAAAAAAAAAAATTTTTAGGATCTCTTGGAATGATGACATCCGTTCTGGTGTGTCCGGATGGCAAGACGGTCGAGGCTGAAGCTGCTCATGGTACGGTGACCCGTCACTACCGTATGCATCAACAAGGGAAAGAAACCTCTACTAATCCAATTGGTTTGTGCTGTGTTGTATACATTTTTAAAATTGAAGCAAAGTAATTGGTTATTATTATTTGGCATCTCAACAGCTTCAATTTTTGCCTGGACGCGGGGACTTGAGCATCGCGCAAAATTGGACAATAATGAGCCTCTGAAACGGTTTTGTAGCGCATTAGAAAGTGTGTGCGTCGAGACAATTGAAGCAGGATTCATGACCAAAGATTTGGCCATTTGCATCAAAGGAATGAATGGGTAAACAAAACATTTAACGTTCTTTATCAGCCACTGAGGAAAACGAAGTAATTCCTTATCCATTTCCTTTAGCGTAACCCGAGGTGACTATCTGAATACCTTCGAGTTCATGGATAAATTGGCTGAGAATCTAAAGATCAAACTGGCGTGACCATCACCAGCGCAAAAGGGTGAAGTTGTTATGATCAGCCAACTTTAAATTGGAAATTTTGATCATTTTTTTGTTAAAAAATCATTTAACTGTCGATAGTTATCGAAAATTTTGGGATATGGAATGTTTCAAATAAACGCGTTATCATGGTGCACGTCATTTACACTCTTTACTGTGAATCATATGTAGCAAGTGATCACTAATGCCACTCACCGCGATATGCAGTCAAATACTATTCTGTCTAGATGACTGATATAGTACACCACGAAGTCCGTTTTTACGATATTTCACTCAATAGATGGCGTTATGTGGGATAGGATTCCACACAGGTTGCGGACACCTATCTTGGCCACGTAAATCTAGTAAGCTCTCTGCTTCATCTCAGGCCCATGGTCCCTCAATAGAATAGGGACGGTGAACAAGGGAGCGTCACAGGAATGTCTTCTCCGTCCCGCCCGAAATCTCCGCACGGAGTTACACCAAAGAAAGATGACAAGGAAGAAAGTTTTTGGGACAAAATTGGAACTTTAGGAAGAAAAAAGAAGATTAAAGAAGGTTTGTACTCCAATCTTTTCTGAATGAAAACTAACTTATGATTATTCCACTTGCTCTTACCCATTATTTATGTTTACCACCCACACTTTTTCCTCTGCTTTTCAACATATCCTTTTATGGACATTTGGAAAGAAATTTCTTATGTATGTCATTCTCTTTTATACAGATGTATGTTTGTTCTAAAAACACATACTGAAACCTGATTGCTTGAGTGTGTCAAGATAATGAAGTTTATATGAGGATTGTTAACAAACAGTTGTCTTTATGCAGTGCAAGAAGTTCAAGAAGAAGGAAAAAATGCCATTGATTCTCCAGGAAACCCTATGGCTCCCTCCTTGCCACCTGAAGAATATGCCCTCGGTAATATTTGAATTGTCTCAAATTTTCACTATATTCTCAACATCCCCCTTTTTGTTATTGTAGAAGAAAATGAAGAAAGATCAATGGTGGAACCAAGGTCTATGGAAGATGTAAAATTGAAAGCATTAATTGCTGTCCTTGTCGACTGGATCAATGATGAACTTGCCGAACATAGGATGATTGTTCAAAACGTTGATGAAGATCTATATGATGGACAAGTACTCCAGAAACTTCTAGGTAATTACCCAATCATATTCACATCCATGTATCTATATTATCATGTGTTTCTAAAATTCTTAAACTTCAAAATGATTTATGTGTATAAGAAAAACTTACTGGACAAAAGCTAGATGTACCTGAAGTAACTCAGTCAGAAGAGAATCAGAAACAAAAACTAAGGACTGTACTTGCCTATGCAAACAGAGTAAGTTAGTTCTTATATCTACATAATGCTTGATCAACTCCCCACCTTACACTTACACATCCTAGTTAAAAGCTACAATTTTAAGTTAGCATTTATATTTACTCTCACTGTGCAAATGAACACTCCATAGTTGTGTGGCGTCCATGTCCAGTACCTACATCAAGTATCGGGACCAGTCGTTTCTAATCCATTCACACGAACTGACGGGAGAATTTCTAATCAGTAAAAACCCGTCCGTCGTTTTCTGTCCTACATACCCTTGCGGGGAAGGTGGAGAAATATTATCCGTTTCTAACAAATCCAGTTGATTTTTCCCCCTAACCAATGTAAAAGATTGTGCGAACATGATTTCTGTGTTTCGCAATTGTCTGGACAAGCCCTCCGCCAGAATAGCACGTATAATATATTAAAAGAACAACTGGTGCATAGATTTTCTATAAGGCTGCTCCTGTGTTCCGATTTTGAGACTTAAACCCGAATCGGTTTTTAGGTTCTAGGTCTAGCTCGGACTTCAACAGCACGTTGGAGCGTGGAAAGCATCCATTCAAAAACATTAGTTTCTATCCTTCATCTTCTGGTATCTTTGGCCCGCCAGTTTCGGGCACCCATTCGCCTGCCGGAAAATGTCGTCGTGAACGTGGTAGTTGTTACCAAAAAAGACGGAGTTCTTAGCCACCGCATTGTCGCCGAAGAAATTACATCTACCTATGATGATCTTGGTGTACGTTGTGAAAGAGATGCCTTTGACACGTTATTTGATCACGCGCCTGATAAACTTCAGGTATATTCAGGCATTAAAGAACATTTTGTCTTTAGAACTATTAATTTTGATAATGTATTATTAGGTTGTGAAAAAATCTCTTGTGACTTTTGTAAACAAGCAACTCAATAAGATCCATCTGGAAGTGACGGATTTAGACACCCAATTCCATGATGGCGTTTATCTCACGCTGTTAATGGGGATGTTAGAAGGATATTTTGTGCCTCTTCACGAATTTTTCCTTACGCCAAAAGATTTTGATCAAAAAGTTCACAACGTTGCCTTTGCATTTGAGCTAATGCAAGATTCAGGTCTACCAAAGCCTAAAGCTCGTCCTGAAGGTATCCTACTTAACGTGCCAATTTATTTCTTTGAAACATATACCAACCGTTTAATTTATTTTTCAGATATAGTTAACCTTGATCTGAAATCAACCCTTCGTGTCCTCTATAACCTCTTCACAAAATATAAACACGTTAATTAGTCGTGACATCTTTCTCTTAGAGATCGTACAACTTCAAGTTGTACGATTGCCACCACGTTGCCTAACACACATGCTCCAATATTATAAGCCTTGCTAACAATTTTGCATTTCATTGATGTCTTAAACGTAACAGGTAAAACATTTTCCTACTTGTCGAGACTTTTAAATTAATTATGCTTTATCACTTTGTTAATAAACAAACTCTACAATTTTCTGGTCATCGATATATTTAAATAAGCTGACACAATCGTGAGTCACGAACTATGCAGTTTAATCAGCAACTTGGCCGTCCCGTTAGACCTTGGATTAAAGCATGGTGGTAAAGAATAATTGGGGTTGAAAAAAATGCAAACAAGAAACATTTAAATGAGGACAGTAGCAAGCCTTTTCAATAATAATTTTTCTTCTTGTGCTAGGCTAACAGGATTTCACGCAATTCAAGTAGAATTTCATTACTAGAAGGGGTCGACCTAACTACGACCTTATTTGGGTTTTCTAAAGAAATTTTAAAATGGTTAGGAAGTAGAATGCTTGGAGACTTGGAGCATGCATAAAGTAAAGTTTTGAACAGCGATAGACGAACCTTCAAAAATAAAGGTTTATCTAATAATACGTTTTTAAAAAAATTTTGTTGCGTAGTAAAACGTGTCATGCCATTGTGTAAATAAAGAGGGCAGCTCTTCCATCCGTTGTGCCCATAACAGCGCAAGCGCATACACTCCGTCTGAGGCACCGCCTCTGGTACTACAGTTCTTCCAAGTTACGCAAGACTTTGTGACGTGTTTTCAGTCCTGTCTATCGTGCACTACATTTAGCCTAGGAAGTCAAGGACGACGAACCTTAAGGATAGTTAATATTCAATCTATACATGTATTTTAGTTACTCTGCTATGACCTGGCAATGTAGCACATGTTGTGAACGCACCACAATGGCGCGCATGGTGTATTGACTGGAAATTTTGTTTGGGGAATGTATTAAATCACTGTGTTATCTGGCAGCTAACCGTCGTTTGCTCATCGTGCTCCCAAAATATACGTGATCCTAGAAGCCGTAAGTGGGAGTACAACTGTCTCTTCAAGAATTTTTAGGTAAGAGGAAATTATGGCTATCTCAGTAAGACAGTTAAAAGATCTTGATGAAATTGTTTGGACTACGTATCGACTCGATAAAATTCATTCTTAAGACGTACTAGACGGTAGGAAATCGGAAGCTTTAAACATTTTGGTTATAATGTATGCCAACACATTTCGCAGTTAAGGATTGCGAGTAAGACAAATATGGTTGTAAGTGGTAATACAACTAGCAGAAATCAGCTGTTTCTGAGAATTGGCGGGAAGAAAACTTACGCATTTACATCTTAAAATGCCTTAGGAAAAGTGTCGTTCGCGAACAGTGAGGAAATGTCAGTACCGCAAAGAAAGTCGCAGGAATAATGTAAACTCGTTCTACTTCCAAAAGCAAAACAAAAATTTAAAAAAAATAACGACAGTTAATGGTGTAATGTACAGTAACAAATATGCGACTTTGTATACGATACAGCTTGTAAAAATTAAAAAAAATTCTGGCCTTCAAGGCATCTTTTAGGTCAGAAGTCCATGTTGTTTGGCAATGTTATGACTGTATATTGTAAATAATAAGCGTCAACTTGATCCTTTTTAATGCAGATAATTTTTTTTTATCTGTGAAAGAAGCAGTGTACATCAATTCTCAACTGTCACGTCATAAAACGCAAATCGATAATTTTAATCGATAAGTGAACGCAAAGATAATCGATGAGACTGGAGTTTCTCTTAATTTGGCTACGCTTGTCGACATCAACATGCCTTTATGAACTTTCCAGTTTTTTATTGACTACTAATACTGTCCAACTTGGTCAGTTTTTCCGGTTAACCTAATCTCTAATGCTACACTTATTAGGACACGGCATTTTATCCATTTAAATTGATCACTCCTGTTCTTATGTTTCGGTCATTTTATTGAGATCCTGCGCCGCCATCTTGTGCACATCCATCTTCCAGTAATTAAGACACCACCTCTTTGGGGCGAAACGAACGAATATTCATTGCGATAAATTTTTTAAACCATGTTGAGTACTGCGCTGAAATTTCGAAGGGGGAAGGCTTTTCGGATTGATAGTTGGTAGTTGGTACACTAGACTCTACCTTCTGTCCGCAGGTATAACATTTTCAGGGCTGGCAATCATGCTTTGACATTGTACAACACTTGATCACTCACTCGTCCAACAACTTTCTTTTGTCTTTGAAAACTATGAAATTGTTTAATTCAAATGCCCGATATTGTACATGCTGTACATGCCAGTAGCATCGTGCTCATATTTTCTTCACCTTCCCATCCCAAAACTTTTGCACAAATTGGTTTTCTGGAGCTCAAGTATGTTATGGTCATTCGTAAAAATGGGGAACGTTGGTTTTATATCACGTATATAAAGCCAACGCCTTTTAGTTTGGCTATTCTACTTGTCTGCGCTATATTCACTCGCCGCCATTGGCTGACTGAGAGACGACGTGTCTGAAAAGGTTTCGAGCCAATATGGACTAAGCTCAAATCTTTTTGCATGAGCGGTTGGATCGACCGGGTAGGCAACGGTGTGCAAGAGAGAGTGAATCGAAGAGTGGCTACAGTGGGCACTTTCAAAAGAGTACTAAAGTGAATAGATCGACAGGCTCGAGCTACCTGCCTACACATGACATTTTGGGGAGGCTTATGTAAGATTAGTTGACGAGCAATTATTTGTGCTTTGTTGAGTTTTTGTTTATTATTCATTAAAGTATGCATTTGTGTTTGATAGCATCAAAGTAAAGTTGTTTTTTTTTACGTTCTCACTACCAATGGGACTCTTTACCTCAGTTAACAACCCTCTGTTGCGTATTGCGTAACGTCGGGATGATGGATGGGGGGGTTGCTATATGGTGAACCGTGATCGAAACAGCCACCCTTTTAGACAAGTTGCGCGTCAAGACGAAATAGGCTATTGTAGAATTTCTGAGAGAGTAAGTGTGCGTTTGGATTATGATATGAGAATTAAATTTCAAGTTTTGTTGTTCCCCCCCCTTACCAATGTTCGGTTGAAAACATCTTAATGAACATTTTATTTTTGGGAACATTCGGAGATTACTTCCAATCCAAAAGGGGGAGATTCAGCATAGCTAAAAGTACAAATATTTAAAGAGCTCAAATAGCGTAGAATAATAAATCATCAAGTAGGAAGTTATCTTACTTGCTACGTGGATTATTATTTTTATTTATTTATTTGTACTTAAATCTTCTGGCGTAGAAATAAACAGGCCATGGCAGTCTCTTCCTACATCCTACGCTTGTGGAAAGGTCGCAATGGTTACCCTGTACTTGGCTAATCCACACACTGATGTTTATTTTAGTTACTCGGCTTTTCCGGTAAATCGACGGCAATTGGTAATTCGAGCAAATGCGGGTTCTGTCTCAGAGGAAGAAGTTCTTAGACGTTATTTTCCTTTCGCACATCCTGCTGTAGAGTGACCTTCCGTAGATATGAGAAATGGCATCCGTTGATTGTATTAAGTTACCATGGTGAGTTGCTATTGACTTGTACCTTTGACACGCTAATAGAGGCGTTGTAGTTCTCATACTGACATGAAAACTTTATGCAATG
Source organism: Daphnia carinata (assembly GCF_022539665.2). Taxonomy (NCBI): domain Eukaryota; kingdom Metazoa; phylum Arthropoda; class Branchiopoda; order Diplostraca; family Daphniidae; genus Daphnia; species Daphnia carinata. The sequence goes on from NC_081337.1 coordinate 7,839,069, forward strand.
AACAATCTGCCCTGATATTGCCAAATCATTGCCAGTGCGTATAACTGCATGCTTTTTTCTCGATGCATTATGCTCACCAACGCCGCCAGGATACGGTATCGCGTATGTGCATAACAACATAATGGCTTGTCAGAATATGGCTTCAGTCGACTCCTGACTGTCGTTGAAGTTACACCCCTCTCTACTTTCGTCCAAATTTGTGTGTTGGGGTGCTTCCGGAAGTCGTTGTTATGTAGAAGTTAGTGCATTCGACCTCCAATCGCCAAGCATGATCTCATTGGAAAAATAGTTGGGTTGCAGTTTAAGGAATTATGGACCAGAGGTAAAGCATTTTGCCTGTGCAATTTTGTTGTCAATTTTGGTTTTCAAGTCCAACTTGTGAATGTAGATTCTCGTCAAGGTTCTTGGTCGAACATGCAATGTCTGTATTTTAACAAAAGTTCAAATTCTAATGTACAAATAGTACATTAGAGCCTGAACTGTGTAAGAGCATGATTTGAAAACGATAGAGAAGATCTCTAAATGCTTTGGCGGGAAAAGTTACTCTCTATCCTAGTGATTTTAAAACATGCTGTATATCTGTAAACGAAAAAAAAAACATTGCATCCCTCGACCTGATAACGTCATACTAGCCTGTTAGTCGTTTGATTTATCGTATACTATACCAATTTTAGTTAACCCGAATTTACAACATTTGCACTCGCATGGATAGTAACCAAAACAAATTAGACTAGGCTATGTTTGATTTGTGAGATGGTCTGAAAAGATAGTGTCGGGGAAAAATAACATGATCTGCTTTGAAAACCACAGGTGTAACGGATACTTGAAGCCACCCTACCTAGAGATTAAATGTTGACGCATTTTCAAATATCGTTTTATAGATTTTCAGGCCCGGTCAATAACCAGTTTCTGTCTATAGCTACCCCCTTTTTTTGGCTTGTCATTTAGAGTTGCACGATTTTTACGTTGATGTTGCCACAGCAGTAATTGTAAAAGTCAATCAAAATGGCTAACTTCATGGCATCGCAGAGAACGGAACGCACATCCATGTATGTACGTCACTCGGTGAAACCATAGCAATAATACTTTTGAACTTTCTATTATGGTTGAGTTACCTTTCTACCCTATACAAAGGCTTCTTCCACTGAATTGTATGTCCTAAAACTATATGTCAATCAGTTCTGCTACTTTTAATTGACTAAATTAGGCATTGCTTAAACTTTGTTTTCATTCAACTCGCGTAAATCTTGTACAGAGTGGATATTAAGAGGCATGTCACGTGTTGGTGACTAGCAAACAATTTGTAACTTTTAAGGTAGAATTTTTAAGGCAACATATTCAAAAGACTTGATGTGAATTTTGTATTGTTATTGTCGTCTAACCCATGACATTTGGCATGAAACTCCGGTGAATTTTCGAGGCTGTGTGCGTTACACACGGATCGGCTATATTTTCTACGAAAATTCTGCCCCTAGAAATCAATAGAGGAACTCAAAGAAGGCGGTAAATGACGCAGTGCAATTAACGAGACTTTCGAGAACCGGCATGCTATCTAGAAACAGTAACTTATACTCATTACAAAACGAACTTGTTTTGATCGTGTTACAGACTTATTGTTCACAGTTTGCCTGATGTTTTCATTAGTTTTCTTTCGCGCATGCATAAGCTTTGCCGTCACCAAAACGTTGCTCAAATTCAAGAAATACGAATGCATCTTTATGGAATGTGGCCTTCGTATTTAATTTTAAATCCTTGCAGCTGTTACATTCAGAATTTAGGAAAAGGTATTTTAAGTTCGTCTCCCTTGAAGCTGCTTAGTTTCCCGATATTGATTTTCAAGGCAGTTGTGCAAGTCAAATAAATCGAAAAAACACGCCACCTACGACTTTTGTAGTTTACAAAGTGTTATGATTATAGGCCGCAAATGTTTTTTCGAATCCTTTTCACTACGCACCATTTTTTAAATTCAATCAGTTGCTCTTTTTTTTTTCCTATTTTGGTTATTAGGCGAGGTTTCTGTTTTGCAGTCCCAGTTCATTACTTTATTATGTTTTTTGTTGAAATGAAAATAGGTAGATTATTACGAATATCCTTGGAACGCACACAATAACTATAGCAAGGCGTATTAGACTAAAGCAGAACGAAGGCCGAAGAACGAATGTCATTTTCATTAAGTTCATTGTATTAAACGCATTTCTTTTACACGAACCTTCTCTTCTTTCAGATGAATATTTTGGTACTTCATTGCATTGCATGTTACTTATAATTTCCAGTTATCTCTTTATGTATTCGATATAAACACATAATCTTGTTTGATGTCTTTGGTATTGTGCATGGCATTGACGAATCCGTTTAAGTTTTTTTTTTTTGCAAAAACATTTCTTGTAGCAACTGTACTAGAAAGGAAAATAATGCCGTTGAAGTAGGCTACACTAACTAGTTCCGAAAAATGCGATCAAAATTCGGGTACATTTTTTACTATTTCCCAGAGCTTCAAATGAGATTTTCATTTTGCCAATCATATGATTTACGAGAAGCTTGGTACACTACTTCATCTTACATAGTAAGAACGTATATTGCATTGGCTATTTGCTTTAGACCCAGTTGCAATGTATTTGGTTACATTGATTGGACGACTGGTCTCCTGCTGAGCGACAACTCATCAGAGGTATATCCGGAACCACAGCAGTCGCCACATCAACACCATCAATCGTCACAATCACCAACGGCCATTGCATTATCTCCGGGAATTGCCATTCCTCGGCTACCTACAGAATTACCTTCTCATCCAAAGCTTCAGCCTCAACAAGGACCCGTCACTTCTCCACCGCTATCCTTACCACTAACACCAATTGTCCAGCTAACCAACACGTCGACCCATTGCACTCCTAGCTACACTCTTGCTCCTACGACGGAAATAGTGATAAATAGTATATTACAACATTGTATCTATTTGATAACATTGCGCAGTTGACTCGTAGTTTTATACAAGTTGTAATGACATATGTTTAAAATGGCGGAGAATACTAGACGTAGAGGGAAAACGTATGAACTGCTTTTGTTTCAAGGAAAGGGACCAACGTAAGACACTCTGTTACGACACGTAAATAACCGGTGTTGGTCTCCTAAGAATATTCTATTTTAAGTTAGTTTCTTATGTGTTTTATTAAGAAGTTGATCTACAATGCATTAAATATTTGCAGGATCAGGTAGCAGCTACCCGTTGCAACAAGATTCGGTTGCTGGACCCAATTTTCTTTCTCTGTTTGGAGAGTCATCTAACAATACAGATCATCGTGCGTGTAACTACAACTACCGCTTTCCCTTTAGTCACCAAAGTGGTGCTTCGGACGCACCTCCTAGCCACGTTGGCTGTTCTTCCCTATTTTCTACACCTATTCCAGGATCTAGCCACCAATCTTATTCTTCCGCCGTCATGACCAGCCGTACGAAATGCAAGGGGAAGGATCGTCTCTCCAACAAAAGAGGAACGTCAGTTATGTCGTGAGCTAAAGATTTTGTTCTTCAGTATTTTTTTTTTTTTTTTAGTGTATTAGAACATGGTGGCTTCGGGAGTTCACTTTAAAATCCTTGTTTACAGATCGTCATGGAAACACACATAACGTCGAGTTCATTTTCAGTGACTTGTTGTGACGCATGGCTAACTAGTATGAAGATCGATTTCGATCAATGTATTGCCAAACCAAAGGAGGCACGTGTACAAATCTTTAAAAGGGTTTCAAGAAACCGGAAAACTTCAACAAAAGTTTGGTTCGAAAAACTACTGAGGATACTTTGTGATAAAATTGGGGGGGGGGGGAGGGGGGCCCACTTATTTTCAAAATGTTTGCCATTCTCTCTTAGAACGCTTAGGAAACGCAATATTTCGTGCTGAGATAAATTCTCATTTTGTTTAAACTTAACCTACTTCCCAATTCTAGTACTATACAAATTCCATAGTTTCAATTGGATTGTGTTTACGGTTATCAGATATGAAAGTTCTAAAAGTTTATAGTAAATCATGGGCGTTTACAAAAACTTACTGGCACTTCTGCCGTCTAAGTTTTCCCTCTGTAATGCAGCATTCATCCTCATGTAAAAACACGACATAACCGAAAAAAAAACCAAAACCAAATAAAAACAACTTTATTTTAAACGGGCAGATCAAGGTACGCTTAAACGTGGGAGGTTGAAGCTGTTGCAACCTTCCGTCTTTTTTCACTTGAAAATCGTAGGGGAAAGATGACTGAAGAACAAAAAAGAAAAGGAAATGTATAGATATTTATATAGGTTTGATTTGGCCATTATTCGAGAGGATTCTTTCCTGTTATTAGACAAAACAAATATTTTTTTTTATTAGGAAAAAAAAAACAAAAAACAAAAAAACAAACAAACAAACAGACAAAGCTCCCGAGGCCTGACAAAACAACTCGCGCTCGTAAACGATATGACGCGTGGGAACTTAGAACAACGTAGGGAAAGGAAAACTGCAAATCGTTTTTGCATTGTACTTTTTCTATTTCAGAGAACCAACTGAAGATTTCGGTAGCAGAAGCTGCAAATTTCAACGCTCACACTCGTCTTCGTTAGCTGATTACGAAGACCTCCAATCGACATTCTTAAGGTAAGCGTTTACCATCATAGGTCGTATTTTTTTTTTTTTTAGGTTTTCGTAACAAGCTTGTGACGCATAGTATTTCTACATATATATTTTTCTTATTCTTTTTCCTAAGCAGAGAAGTAAGTCGGGATGAAGAGGAACAAGACGATGCCAGGATGTTGACACCATCCCCTACGCCATCAGACGAACCCCGAGGAAGCAGAGGTGGCCGGTAAGAGAAAAACTAGTCCATTAAACTCGTTACTTTTAGTAACCGATTAGTGTAATTATAAGATTAAAAAAATCTCGAATAATTCAATAGAAATGATCATCCGAATTCAATCTCAAGATGCTTATTTATTCATTAATATTATTGATTTTAGGCAAAATCACAGCGAAATTGAAAAAAGACGGCGAGACAAAATGAACACGTACATTACTGAGTTATCCCGAGTAGTTCCTATGTGCATAACTGTAAGTTTTGCGACTTGTGTTAAAGCACGCTATGCAATGGAAAACACAATAAGGTAGTTAAATGTTTTCCTTTTGTTTCCACCCATAGATGTCCCATAAACTCGACAAGTTGACGGTACTTCGAATGGCTGTTCAACATCTTAAGGTAATATTAACGGGTTACTAAGATGAGAAAAGGAGTATTATATATATATTTTTTTTAAGTAGAGCTCCGAAGTGAAGCACTAGATGATAGACCGTCAATTTTTCAGTTTATTGTTACCAGAAATGACTAAACTACTATTACTTAATAGATTGTATATTGTTTTTAATACTTAAGACCATTCGAGGTGCTATCCATTCGTACAGCGAAGGGGACTACAAGCCATCCTTTCTTTCTGACGAAGAGCTTAAACGTCTTATATTGCAGGTGAGAACTTTTTGTTGTTGAATAGGCTAACTCGCTCTAAAACTTTTCGAAATTCTACTTAAGCAAAATGTAAAATGTAAATATATAAAATGGAAGCGTTGCATCAATGTTATGTGGTCTTCCTTGTAAATCGACAATTCAAATGGTTTCTTTCCTAGTATATAAAATTTTTCTTATTTTTTCAAAAACTAACCCGATCTCATTCGATGAGTAAACTTTCATTTAAATTTTTACTCTGCTTAACAGTCTGCTGATGGCTTTTTATTCGTCGTGGGCTGTGATCGAGGAAGAATGTTGTACGTGTCCGAGTCGGTGTCCCAAGTGCTCAATTATTCACAGGTATACCTGACTCTTGCTGTACTGGAAGCACGTTAGCGTCTGAATTTCTTTTGCACTGATTCTGACAATGCACAGCTAAAAAATTCAAGCAGTTTTATAGAAACTCTGCACTTAAAAGCTGTGCAAAGTTCCCTTCATTTATCAAATAATTCATGCATAAATTATTGTGATTAAATTATTTATTGCAATTTTACCAACCCGATATTAAAGGTAATTAGTTCTCTTTTGGTACAACACATAGGGTGATTTGCTAGGCCAAAGCTGGTTTGACATATTGCATCCAAAAGATGTGGCCAAAGTTAAAGAGCAGTTGTCATCGTCAGATCTCAGTCCTCGTGAACGTCTCATTGACGCCAAAAGTAAACAAAATTGCAAAACATTAACGCACTGATGGTGTTTCGTTACAATCGCTTTAGCTAGAATGTAATTGTCCCGTATTTGTGAAATTTTACAGCTATGTTGCCAGTGAAAACCGACGTACCTCAAGGTCTATCCAGACTTTGTCCAGGGGCTCGCCGATCGTTTTTTTGTCGCATGAAATGTCGAGCCACCCAATCTACAAAAGACACCGTTGAGGCTCCTGGCACCTTGTCATCGAAACATCGGAAAACACAAAACGTTAGCAAAGGTAAATTTTATTCATTTCAAAGTTTTACACGTCTGCTGTTGTGTATTCTTTTATGGTGCGATTCAACTTTCTTGTTGGACTTCAATGCATACAGAGGCTTTTATCGAGTAGCCAACACCAATGTTGACTGAACTGAAGTTCACAGTGGCAATCATTCATAGTTCCTCGTTGTTTTCAAAAGTACAGTCGATGCTCGCTAAGAAAATTGAAAGCCTTGGCCTACTGAAATTATAGAACAATTCTCTTCCAGGGAACACTTAGGAAACATTTGGCTGGAGCGCATAACGGAGCTTCTTCCTTTTTCAGAGTTTTTTATCGGCCGGAAGACCTATCTGGCCAATCTTCAAGCAATTGAGTACGTTAGGGTGGTACGGTGGCTTTCCGTTACTAAATTCATTAGGGACATAAGTTGTTGACCGACATCAGTAGTTTTAATTTCGAACTAGGCAAAATAGGACATTTTGTTTTAATTTTCCCAAAAAAATAATGTTTCATTGTTCACATTTTATTTTTTTTTTCCTCTCAGAAAAAAAGTACACAGTAGTACACTGCACTGGTTACTTAAAATCTTGGGCCCCAGCAAAAATTGGAGTCCATGATCAAGATGCCGAAGGAGATGTGGACGCATGCAACTTATCGTGTCTGGTAAGCTTCATCTAAATTCATCACAAAGAAAATTCCAACAAAAAAACAAACCTTTTTTAACAGGTGGCGGTTGGTCGTGTTCCAAGTCAAAATTTACAAAATTGCGGTTCGAGCAGTTCAGCCTTTGGCAAAAAAAGAGCTGTTAACGAATCATCACTCCAGCGTCGATCCTTGAATTTTGAATTTATATCTCGGCACACGATCGATGGAAAGTTTGTTTTTGTCGATCAACGGTAAAAATTAACTATAGACCCTGAATTGATGGGTAGTTTTTACTTTCTAAAGTTTATTAACGTACGTGGTGTTTATTGAAATCTATGCAGTGCCACGTTGTTACTCGGACTCTTGCCACAAGAACTATTAGGAACAAGTATGTACGAATACTATCATGCGGATGACATAGTCGCCCTAACGGAAGTCCACAAGTCTGCTCTTCAGGCAACTGAAAGTGTTACAACAGCGGTAGAGTTCCCTAACGGCTTTCTTATGATCGCATATTTACGCTTGATGTTTTTCAGATTTATCGATTTCGTGTGAAGGAGGGAACCTTCGTGCGACTCCAATCTCGCTGGAAATCATTTAGAAATCCATGGACAAAGGATATTGAATTTCTCGTGGCCAAAAATGCCTATATAGAGTACGGATAGCCATAATTACTGATAAAGACGTAATGTAATGTTGCTGTTTTGTCGCCAACAGCGTCGAATGTGATGCCATAAGTCCTTGTACCGACTCGGCTGCCGCAAATTTTTCCAACAACGATGTTTTCTACCAAGGTATTGAACTAGTACACCGCACATATCATCTAATTGTTAAGTGATTCCTTGACTATTATACCAACATGCAAAAATATTTGCGGTTGTTTCAGCAGGTACGGGAACAGGAGGTACACAGACACCGTCTCGGGTTCGCTTGTTCAGTATGGAATTGGAAGCTAGTAAAATTGGACAGGTAATGTGTTGATGTTATGAGATACATTTACTATTATTTCTCGTATCACAGTCAATGTCTCAGTTCAACCGCTTTGTTTTAGTAAAATGTTTATGACATTTTTGCGTTTGAAGTGGGCAGCCTGCACAGCAGTTTATCGTAGATATGTAAAGAAAGTGTGGTGGGCAAAATTTCATATGGTTACGTTTTTGGAGAACACTGACCCAAGAACTGTATGGCATTCATGTGGTTTGTCGGCATCAATATGGTCCTTTAGGGGATTAACGAACTTGAGTTGATGACGCCATCCATCAAACAGCGTCGATTACGTCTTGATAATGTTGATCTTATTGCAGACTGTGGCTGATGAAGTTTTGGACTTCCACCGGTCAAGGTCGCGTTCTTCGACATCTGCGATTTCTTCTTCAGCCGTCCGTTCACCAGGATCGGTTCTTTCGTGCTCAGCTACGGCATCTCCATTTTCGAACGTTGGTAGTCCACTGGACCCAGATCCTAATTATCTGGCGACTGGTGCTTTACCATCATCATTCCCTAACGAGGTATAAGCGGTGACGTTAAATCATTGTACTGTGAATGTTGTTTAACATGTCGTTGATGGACTCTAACATGGAATTTTTCAGGAAGTTCGTCGCCATCCAGTTTCAGTGGGTGGTTCATCTAGTGCACAGCCTACCGCAACAGCTGGAAGTATAATGAATACGCCAAGAAATTTAGAATCGGTAGCTGCCACCTTGGCCGCGCAGGTTAATAGCAACGGTAGTGGAAGCAACAGTAGTGGTAGTAACAGTGGATTACGTGGACTCAGCAATCACCACAATCTCAACAATAACCACAGTCATGCTAAAATCAGGAACAACGCTCAGCTTTTACACATATTGAATGAGGCTGGGTTGCATGCTGATGAAGACATGATGGAAGTGATTGGTGGGTTAATGATGGATCAGTCACAAAGTTCATCACGTGAAAATAGTGGTCCTGGTGATGGCAACGACGAAGCTGCTATGGCTGTCGTCATGAGCCTCTTGGAAGCCGATGCTGGTTTGGGTGGACCAGTTGATTTCTCCGGCCTTCCTTGGCCATTGCCTTAAATTTTTGTGTAGGATGCCCGTAAATTATTTTAACTTTTCGGCCACACTTTATAATATGGTGATGTTCGAAACCAATTAGGTTCTGTTACAATCGTATATAATTTTCGATGTAAAAACTGGATATAAGTCTCAAGTGGAATTATCTAACTTGTCGTACATTTGTTGTTCAATGTCCATTACTGAAGTTGTGCCATTTACGGAAACCAGATGTAAAAGCAAAATTATTAACCCATTCAAAAAAGTAAAAATCTGAAGTTTTTAGACATTTTAAACATAACATAATGGATGTACCTGATCCCAAAATTCGACTGTACTAGTTCGAATTCGTAATACCAATTATGTCTGTTACGTCATCATTTTAAAACAAATTACGTGAATGTTAAAATACACGTAAATTTATGAGGCTAGTAATAGGCTAGCAAATATTTTGGTACCACTGCTGTGGAGTATGGCTCAAAAAGCACATGTAAGAAACAACAGGAAGACAAACAGGAAGGCTACGTAAACCAGAATGACTCACTTTCGTTCCGGGTACAGTTTAAACAGGGAAAGCGATCGAAGGTGAACTTCTAACACTGGGAGATGCACACATATCAACCACACTTAAAACAAAATTGAATGCTTATTCCGGGAAAATTGTTCTTTTATTCATTAAGCCAATCGTTTTTTAAATACACGAACATTTGAAACATCACTAGCGCGGCAGTACACTACAGCGCTAGCGCGATTCAGCACAAATATTCTGTGTGTTTCAAAAACGGTTGCTTTAACGAGATAACTAATAGCTAAATCGAAATTAGCGTTAAATTTTCATTATACTGAGTGAGTTCCATCGAATTCCGAGAGATTTCGTTTTTGGCCGATTTCGTCAAAAGTGAGTAGGCCTTCTCACTTTTTCATTTTTGGCCAAATTTCAAATTTGGCTTAAGATACATGATTTTGATTCAGAATTGAATGTTAATCAAGGAAATCAAGTTTACTTTTCAATTGGCCTTATAGTTTTTTTAATTAAACGTCAAAAACAAAAAATAAAGTTGGAGCTCTAACAGCACTTTCCTTTCACTCCCCTACATTGTTCCATTTTCAGCATCCCTCTGTTATTCAGTTATGGAAGCACATTCAATACGATAACGAATGCAGTCGACACGTAGTCTGCAAGCAAGTATTCTGACATAAGCAATTTGATGCAGTGCACTGGAAGAAGTTGAATAGTAACTACGTGGCAATTGAAAATGGATTTTACGGTAAGTTTCGTCACATTAAGCGAAATTAAGATGGTGTGTTGAAATTATTTCCATTTGTTACTACAGAATAAAGCAAATGATGCTGAAGCTCTGCTACAGTTCCAAGGTAGATATCTTTTACTAGTGTTTTTATTTTAGGTTAAGTTGTATTGAATATTAGCATTTTATCAACTTGCTTCATGAGCAATGTCAACAACAATAATAAAATTTTCTGTTTAACTCTATAGATTTTGGAATGGGAAGCACATCTACTGCAGGAAAACCACCTCCCTATGAGCAAACCCACAATTTCTCTAACTACCCCACATCACATGTCGACATTGATGAGGTAAATATTTTTATGTTCAAACCTGGTCCAAAGTGTGTTATTCAGGAAATAATGAATAGGTCCCTGCAAAGAGAAGTCGTAAATCCATCCAACATCCAGTTGCCATTTTAAGCTCTGAATTGATGGAGACACTGCCTGTAGTCAAAGTGTGGGTAGCTAAAATTATTGACAAAAAGGCCACCCAAGTTTTAGTTAAAAGTCTCAGTGAGATTCCACCCGTTTTGCATCACTTGAAGAGAGTAAAAAATAACAAAGGAGAATTAAAAATAATTATTGGTTTAGCGGAAGATACTGCAATGAAATGCAAACAAAGACTGGTTATTCAAGGATTGCAATTAGAAGGCTTGGACTTGTGTGAAAACTGGGAGGTAGTAGAAGTAGCCAAACGTCTTCCATTAACTCGCGCCCAGTACAATACAGCAACTAAACAGTGGCCATGCAACTTTCATGAAGAAAAAACCATTGAAAAGCTGCTCAGTGGTTGTTGGTTCAGTGCTCAACAACTCGAAATTAAGTTCAGATGGATGCAACTAAGCCTAGCTATCAGTCAGCTACCAGACGACGTATTTCTGTGGCATAAAAACTGTAGGACTAAATTGACTGATAAAACATTTTACGAAAGTAGACGAGAGACCCCGTTCACTAGTGCCTGTGAAGGTCCGTCCATGGGTGTGGTAGTGGTTAATCCAGCAACGAACGCCGTTATTGCTGCCACATCCGTGCGGAAGACTTTGCATCCTCTTCACCACGCTGTAATCGTAGCTGTTGACCTTGTAGCGCGTAGCCAAGGGGGTGGAGCTTTACCATTGACCAGTGAATTGAATATTATGGACGATGCAGGAGATCCCAATACGAACTCTTACTTGTGTACAGACTGCGAAGTTTATCTAACGCATGAGCCTTGTATAATGTGTTGCATGGCTCTACTCCATTCTCGCGCAAAAACAGTCTTTTTTATTGAAAATTGTCGAGGGGGCGGTTTGGTTACAGAGGCACGATTGCATACCTTACCGACGATCAATCACCGTTTCCAAGTTTTTAAGGGCTTTAGTCCTGTTTAGTTTACCGAAAATGTATGTGCATTTTTTCACCTAATAAATTGAATTTGCCCCTGAGGACAACAATTTCTGTGACGTATATATTCTAGGCTATGCAACTAAATTACTTTACGTGAAATGTCGCAGGACCAATCTCAAAATGCAACGCCAATGGCTCTCACCTCTCAAGAAAATGCTCCATCAATGTTAACATTTGCCTATTACCAGCGATACTTTGACGTGGACACTCCACAGGTTAAAGAACGGTTGATGTGGTCTTTCATACCCCGACCGTCGCGTGACACACTTACGCATTACATCCGACCCGCACCCGACCTTTACGGTATGGTTTCAAGTAGCATAATTTTTGTTCATCTTTCCGTACCATGATATCATCTTCGTATATTTCTAGGCCCTCTGTGGATTTGTGTTACTCTGGTGTTTTGCGTAGCTATTATGGGAAATATTGCCGATTATTTACATTCAGGAGGAGAAGGCCAACACTGGAGGTACGATTTCCGAAAAGGTAAGAATGGCAAAGCTCGCTATGTCTAACTAGGTCGTAAGAAGGCAGATTAGATAGTAAGTGCTAAGACTAATCCCGAAGTTGCGGGCATAGTATAGCTCGATTATCTTATAAATTTCAGTTTTTGACGCAATGTTTTTCCTTAATCAGTTTCTATTTCTGCATCCACAATCTTCAGCTACGCTCTGCTCTTACCGTTAGTCTTGTGGCTTCTCCTCTGGTGGCGCAGGAAAGAAGGCGACCAACCCTCGCTCGGTTTTATTGAGATTGTATCTCTTTATGGCTATTCTTTAGCCATTTACATTCCAATATCCGTGAGTTACATTAAATTACTTTAGGTATGTCTAACCTTCACTGAAAGACATTTCTTTGCCTTTGTTTAGGTGTTGTTGACTATTCCGTTCCCAATCCTTCAGTGGACGTTGGTGATCCTTGGAGCAGCACTGTCCGGTTCAGTATTGGTTTTGTCTCTGTGGCAACCACTAAGTGTTACAAGAAGAGGAATGGCCGTGATTATTCTTTCTGCGATCTTGGCATTCCATTTTCTGTTAGCTGCAGGACTGCAGCTCTACTTTTTTCGCTACACAGACAACGTGGTGATTGTTTCCGGCAATAACGATGGAATATCTCATGGTCATTTAAGGGCCGTTGACAGTTTGGCATTTGACAAGGTCACGGAATTGCAACCACTGAATTTCCTTCGCGGGATCGAAAAGAATTCATCGTCCGAAAGTACTAATGCAGAAACGACTGATCCAAGAAGCACTAGAACACTTTTTCATCTATCAGCCGTCCCTCTGGTAACAGGGATTGACGGTGAAGAACAAACTCTGATACCAGAACGTGTGGCAGTAACTGCTAGTTATTCCGTGACCAAGGACGCAACAGGGCACAGTGAAATACCCAACATTAGTACTAAGTCGTCCGATAGAGACGGTAGCACAACCGGCGTTTAACTAATTGAATTATTACTGTTACAAAATTCGTGAAATTTGTTCATTTAATTAAAATTTCATTCATGATGAACCAACACATTTGCAACGTAATTGTATTGTCACATAGACGACGGCACTGAAACCATTGATAGGACTGCGTCAAAACTAGTTGCATCGCGACAGCCATTCTTTCGCCCGATCACTGCTTAGTTTGTGAACCAAAAGGGGGGATAGGAAAATATCTGCGAGGGAATTAATTTCCAGGAGGACGCCAGGTAACCATCTACGTCCATCGCAACTATTCAATCGGTTATTAATACGCTTTATCAACACGAAGATAGTGGAATCACCAGATTGAATACAACTTTCTCTCATATCTAACCAATCATCAATCTCTGCAGTAATGTTTAAATAAAAGTTTTCATAGAACACACAATTGGTCCCCGATTAGAGAAGACGGGCCAAAAGACGAGCTACCGCCACTCCGCGAATATCTCCGTAACACCGATTGACTACTTTTGCGGTTGGACGAGGTCCTACGGGCTTCCATATCCAGGTAATATTGAACAAACTGTCCATTCGGCCAACGTTTGATATAGTCGATTTCGTCCATTGCATCAAATCGGAAGAGCAAGCTGTTTTTAGTGTTGAATGCTAGTGAATAGTCACTGAAACTGGAACATTTCTGCTAGCTATCAGAATTCGGATTAAGGTTTGAACTGACAGTGGGGGATAGTTTGGATCAGCTTCGATGACGAGAGTCAACTTTTCTGGACTCCCTTTGCACTGTTTTCTTAACTTGCTCATTTCATTTTCAATCTTACGAAGTCAGGTCATAATTGAATCCATAAGAATTTCCATTTCTTGTAAATAGTCCGATTCTTTGATGTCAGGACCGCTGTGTCTGAAAGACCAAAAAATCTGGAAATTGAGGAAAAATTGAGGAAAAATCGTATGGCAATATGGCAATCCGTTTTACATGAAAAAAAAAAAAAAAAATGGCGGAAAAAAAAAAAAAATTCGCACTTTTTTCTCTTTTTTCTACCCATAGCCATCTATCAGTCGGTTTCGTTATTACAGGCATGTAAGCAATTTGAGTTAATTGTATCCCATTAGCAGTTAATTGAGTAGCGTGGCAACGCGTGGAGGAACAATTGAAAAATGGATAAGATAATAAAACAAAAAAATGGTAAGTATAAACATTATTATATTGGTTTTCAATTATTAATTATTGTTTATTAGATCAAATTATGAAGCTGCAGGCCCAGTTATTGGAACAACACAAAATATTAGATAACAAAGCTAAGGATCGTAGGCCGAACACGTAATGATTCTATTTATTTGCTTTTATTCATTCGTGTTTTGTAGCTCAAATTTTGAGTCTTCAAGCTCAGCTAGGGGAAAAGAACAAATTGGAACGGAACAGTTTCCAAACAGTGAAGGAGGTTTTTCAAAACTCATCTCTAACTGAACGTGAGGATGAGTTGGCATTAGGCGAACACAGCCAGGTACCTAAAGTTTTCAAATAAGAATTCAAAATAAGTATAGAATTTTAAAAAACAGTTATTTATTGCTTAGTTATTCAGTCCACCACATGACAGTGTGTTAAATTTAAATTCTGTTAGTGCTGCCCTAAAAGAATCGTTAGTAATAAGCTCATGCAGTGAAGGAACTGAATAACTATGGGAACATATTTGGGCCGAAAATGGGTGTGGTTCAGAAACCCAGAAATGGCACAAGTTCAACATGAAACATGGATTAGGTACTTTTCGGTTTTTTGTCTATCGAAAAAGTATTTTTAATGCTATTATTTTGCATTCACAGATTTTAACAGGGGATCAAATCACAACTGGAAGTGTTACAGGATGGAAGAGTGAGCCTACAGATGAAAAAACACTGAGAGTGCATTACCGTAAGGTGTGAGGTAAATTAATAGAGTAATGCAAATTGTCTAATGAGAAGTACCATCTTGTGTTAATGAATCCAGTACAACAGCAATCCTTTATAGTTCTGTCACAGCTAGAAGCCTCAAATAATTCTGCTTCTCTGTCTAAAGAACAACTTGTCCTTTACGTTCAGAGTGTTGGGGAAACTGGGTACTTAAATGGCCCTAAAGATGTTTTAATTTTGCTGCTATTGCAGAGATGAACATCATACATGGACTCTTTAGGTATGAAAAGATTTTTCTTCAAATAATTTTGAATTTATGACGAAGAATTTCTCCTCCTTTTTGCCAACCAGGTCTTATCTACCAAAAAAAATTTTATCCAATAGGAAAGGATTTTCATGTACTGGGAACACAACTATCAACAATGCAACATTCTACAGGTGCTAGTTTATCATTCAAGAGCCTTATACAATGAAGTTAATCTGCAATTTGTATGTCCTTTCCCAAGCTTCCACCAGAAGTTGAATCTATGAGTCATGTAAGTTCCATGATCAACAATTGATGTGTTTAACGGTGTTGTTTTTCTTTTCTCAATATAGGTTAATAGTAACATTGGATCTGAAAAGATTCTTGGTTGGGGCAAGACACTGAATAAATTAATAGATTGATTGGATGGATGACATGACATTGCTATACTTAATTCGGATTCCCCAGACGGTATTTGATATTAAAAAAATTGAAGTGCATATCTGGGCTCCCTTCTTTTCTGAAGCCCCGTTTCCCCTTGACTCATGATAAGCCCGTAGGGGGTCATGCCCCTACTGTACGGTATATATAAAAACAACATATACCGAGGTTTGGAGGGCTCTGGCCGGAAAGGGGACGTGGGGTGCCGTTTCGTCCGATGATGTGTTCACGGAGGGTGACGTGGCTGCCCACAAATCCGAACTAAAGGTTAATCGCTCCTGTAAAAATGTTCCAAATCTTCAGCTCTTCTTCCGGCTTCTCTTAGCCAATCACCGGGTAATCTCCCCGGTGGGTCAACAAGGCAGTGTCTCCCCCTGCCTGGGTTGACGGCAACTTTTGAAAGGGCTATTGTGCCTTTTTAAAGTTGCAAAAATAATTGTAATGTGCAGAGAATTGTCAATAAAATTTTTTTTATAAAATATTTTTTGCAAAATTCGTTTCTTTCATTGTCTGTGTTAGCTTTGTTCACACATTGCATTTATCAATTTTTTTTTTTTGGCTTTGCTATATTTGTTTTTGTCACATTTGATGGTAAGGTGACGGGAATTGGTTTATCGTTTATCTGTAAACATTCTATTATTATCCAGGGATCGAACCCTGGATGTTTGGCATACGTCGCCGATGCTCTACCAATGAGCAACGAATTATATGATTTTAAGTTGGCTCTTTTTTCTAGTCACTTGTGGACTTGCATTTTCACTTAGAATAAAACTGAAATGCAATTCTGCAATATACTCTTCTACATTATTCTACTTCATTTTTACACATCTATTGAGGTTTGAACCCAGGGTAATAGGTATTGCAGATAAAAGCTCTACCACAGAGCTAAGAACCTTATGGAAGCAATAGAAAGATAAACATATAGTTGTGAAAGACTGCATAAATATCCTAGACGATAACATATGATATGCGATAATAAAATATTTAGATATATCTCGTGGCTCAATGTTAGAGCATCGGCGTTGCACGCTGAATGTCTGGGGATCGGTTCCCATACGAGAAAACAAAATACAAAATTACTTCATAAAATATCCAGATTGTTCCTTGAATCTAAGTTGAAGAATTCAAAGAGTGTAATAAATAATACTTACAGATAAACGATAAACCAATGGAAACAATGCTTACCATCAAAGGTACAAAAACAATAAAGTGAATAAAGCAAGCTAAATATAAAAAGTGTAACGTGTGAACACAGCGAATACAGACAATGAAAGAAACGAATTTTGCAAAAAAATATTTTAAAAAAAATTGACAATTTTATTGACAATTCTCTGCACACTAATAATTATTTTAATGTAGAAGAGTATATTGCAAATTGCATTTAAAAAATGGCCACAATACTAGAAAAAAAAAAGCCAACTTAAAAACATATGATTCGTGGCTCATTGGTAGAGCATCGTCAACCCATCCAGGCGATCCCTGGGGATAAACGATAAACCAATGACCTTACCAACAAATGTGACAATAACAAATAAATCAAAGCCAAAAAAAAAAAAATGATAAATGCAATGTGTGAACCACACAATGAAAAAAACGAATTTTGGGACAATTCTCTGATTACAATTATTTTTGCAACTTTAAAAAGGCACAATAGCCGGTGATTGGTTGACCCACCGGGGAGATAAGATTGGCTAAGCCGGAAGAAGAGCTGAAGATTTGGAACATTTTTACAGGAGCGATTAACCTTTAGTTCGGATTTGTGGGTAACCACGTCGCCCTCCGTGAACACATCATCGGACTAAGCGGAACCCCACGTCCCCTTTCCGGCCAGAGCCCTCCAAACCTCGGTATATGTTGTTTTTATATATACCGTACAGTAGGGGCATGACCCCCTACGGGCTTATTACGAGTCAAGGGGAAACGGGGCTACGGAAAGGAAGGGAGCCCAGATATGCACTTCAATTTTTTAAATATAAAATACCGTCTCGGGAATCCGAATGAAGTATAGAAATGTCATGCCATCCATTCAATCATTACAGTTTATTCAGTGTCTTGCCCCAACCAAGAATCTTTTCAGATCCAATGTTACTATTAACCTATGCCGAGAAAAGAAAAACAACACCATTAAGCATCTCAATTGTTGCTCATGTGACTTACATGACTTATAGATTCAACTTCTGGCAGAAGCTTGGGAAAGGCCATACAAATTGCAGATGAAAATCATTGTATAAGGCTCTTGAATGATAAAATAACACCCCTAGAATGTTGCATTGTTGATAGTTGTGTTCCCAGGATGCTGAAAATCCTTTCCTATTGGATAAATTTTTTTTTATAGATTAGACATGGTTAGCAAAAAGCAGGAGAAATGCTTTGTCATAAATTCAAAAAATTTTCAAGAAAATTCCTTTCATACCTAAAGAGACAATGTATGATGTTCATCGCTGCAATGCCAGTGAAGTGAAACATCTTTAGGGCCATTTAAGTACCCAGCTTCACCAACACTCTGAGTGTAAAGGACAAGTTGCTCTTTAGCAAGGGAAGCAGAATTATTTGAGGCTTCTAGCTGTGACAGAACTATAAAGGATTGCTGTTATACAGGATTCATTCACACAAGATGGTACTTCTCATTAGACAATTTGCATACTCTATTACTTTGCCTCATACTTCAATGGTAATCCACTTTCAGTGTTTTTCAACTGTAGGCTCACTCTTCCATCCTGTAACACTTCTAGAATTGACTTGATCCCCCACTAAAATTCTATGAATGCAAAATAATAGCATTAAAAATACTTTTTCGATAGACAAAAAACCGAAGAGTACCTAATTCATGTTTCATGTTGAACTCATGCTATTTCTGGGTTTCCGTACCACACCCATTTTCAGCCCAAATACGGTCCCACAATTGTTCACTTCCTTCGCTGCATGGACTTATTACTAACGATTCTTTTAGTGCAGCACTAACAGAATTTACATTTAACACATTGTCAGGTGGTAGACTGAATAACTAAACACTAAATAATTGTTTGTTAAAATTCTATACTTATTTTGAATTCTTATTTGAAAAGTTTAGGTACCTGACTGTGTTCGCCTAATGCCAATTCATCCTCATGTTCAGTTAGGGATGAGTTTGGAAAAACCTCCTTCACTGTTTGAAAACTGTTCCGTTCCAATTTGTTCTTTTCCCCTAGCTGAGCTTGTAGACTCAAAATTTGAGCTACAAAACACAAATGAATAAAAGCAAATAAATAGAATCATTACGTATTAGGCCTTACCATCCTTAGCTTTGCTGTTATCTAATATTTGTGTTGTTCCAATAATTGGGCCTGCAGCTTCATAATTTGATCTAATAAACAATAATTAATAATTGAAAACCAATATAATAATGTTTATACTTACCATCCTTTTGTTGTATTATCTTATCCATTTTTCAATTGTTCCTCCAGCCACGCGTTATGCTCTCCATCCACGCTACTGAACTAACTGCGAATGGCATCCAATGGACTGAAATTGCCTACGCCAGTAATAACGAGTCTGAGCGGTAGATGGCTACGTGTCGGAAAAAAAAAGAAAAAAGTGTGATTTTTTTTTTTTTGCGAAATTTTTTTTTTTTTCTTGTGTAAAACGGATTGCCATATGCCATATGCCATACGATTTTTCCTCAATTTTTCCTCAATTTCCAGATTTTTTGGTCTTTCAGACACAGCGGTCCTGACATCAAAGAATCGGACTATTTACAAGAAATGGAAATTCTTATGGATTCAATTATGACCTGACTTCGTAAGATTGAAAATGAAATGAGCAAGTTAAGAAAACAGTGCAAAGGGAGTCCAGAAAAGTTGACTCTCGTCATCGAAGCTGATCCAAACTATCCCCCACTGTCAGTTCAAACCTTAATCCGAATTCTGATAGCTAGCAGAAATGTTCCAGTTTCAGTGACTATTCACTAGCATTCAACACTAAAAACAGCTTGCTCTTCCGATTTGATGCAATGGACGAAATCGACTATATCAAACGTTGGCCGAATGGACAGTTTGTTCAATATTACCTGGATATGGAAGCCCGTAGGACCTCGTCCAACCGCAAAAGTAGTCAATCGGTGTTACGGAGATATTCGCGGAGTGGCGGTAGCTCGTCTTTTGGCCCGTCTTCTCTAATCGGGGACCAATTGTGTGTTCTATGAAAACTTTTATTTAAACATTACTGCAGAGATTGATGATTGGTTAGATATGAGAGAAAGTTGTATTCAATCTGGTGATTCCACTATCTTCGTGTTGATAAAGCGTATTAATAACCGATTGAATAGTTGCGATGGACGTAGATGGTTACCTAGCGTCCTCCTGGAAATTAATTCCCTCGCAGATATTTTCCTATCCGCCCTTTTGGTTCACAAACTAAGCAGTGATCGGGCGAAAGAATGGCTGTCGCGATGCAACTAGTTTTGACGCAGTCCTATCAATGGTTTCAGTGCCGTCGTCTATGTGACAATACAATTACGTTGCAAATGTGTTGGTTCATCATGAATGAAATTTTAATTAAATGAACAAATTTCACGAATTTTGTAACAGTAATAATTCAATTAGTTAAACGCCGGTTGTGCTACCGTCTCTATCGGACGACTTAGTACTAATGTTGGGTATTTCACTGTGCCCTGTTGCGTCCTTGGTCACGGAATAACTAGCAGTTACTGCCACACGTTCTGGTATCAGAGTTTGTTCTTCACCGTCAATCCCTGTTACCAGAGGGACGGCTGATAGATGAAAAAGTGTTCTAGTGCTTCTTGGATCAGTCGTTTCTGCATTAGTACTTTCGGACGATGAATTCTTTTCGATCCCGCGAAGGAAATTCAGTGGTTGCAATTCCGTGAGCTTGTCAAATGCCAAACTGTCAACGGCCCTTAAATGACCATGAGATGTTCCATCGTTATTGCCGGAAACAATCACCACGTTGTCTGTGTAGCGAAAAAAGTAGAGCTGCAGTCCTGCAGCTAACAGAAAATGGAATGCCAAGATCGCAGAAAGAATAATCACGGCCATTTCGCGAATCGGTAAGTTTAATGCAATCTATGGCAATCCGTTTTACCTACCCGATTTACTGCTATCGACCGGTAGATGGCGATAGCAGTGAAACAGAAAAAAAGACCGATATTTTGCCGCCATGACAGTTTTTGGGGCAGCATCTACCGGCTAATTCTCTCCCTTCATCATTAGCAGACGAATTTCCTGCAAGGAACCATTGTGACAGGCGGCTAATTTGAATATGGGAAAGGAAAGTCGGACATTTCGCCAGATAAAAACACACAACGAAAGTTCTGTGACACGAAGGGCGTTGAAAACTCGAAGAATCAAAAGGGGTCGATTTTCTGGAATATTTGGCTTAGAAATACTTTCCATTCCAGTTTCCATTGAATGGTCTCCAGGGAACTTGTTAGCTAATTATCAAATTTGATCCTGCAAAATACCAGCCTCAGTTTGCAAGTTGTTACAATAGTAGTTACAATTTAATTTTAGTCATGAAACTTTCTTTTGTGTGTTATTAACTGGCGTATTGTCTAACTCTCCGTGACCATTTCAAATCAGCCGCCTGTAACAGTGCTTGCTTGCAGGGAATTCGTCTGCTAATGAGAAAGGGAGGGAATTAGCCGCTAGATGATGTGCCGAAATCTGTCATGGCCCTTTCCCTATCTCCTTATCTCTGGGTAAAACGGATTGCCATAAGCCATAGTGTTATTAAGTTTTTTCATAGCGTAAACATTCCAAAGTCTACTACAGATAAGCTGTACGGGGAATTAAAAGGTGAAAAGTACCAGTACTTCCAATTAGTTCTTTTAACATAAATGTGCAACTACCAGATATCTCAAATGGTAAAAGAAAGCCCAGTAAGTTTGGGTTTGCAAACCATCCACTACATCCTTTCGAATCAATTGACAATCTGTTGCGAGGGACTCATTTGAAAGGAATGCCCCCATGGTAAAGTTTGCAAGTATTAATATTTGTCTTCTATGCTTTGGAAAAGAATTAAGGGTATAAATGGCATATTGTGAGTTATATACCTTTCCCACAAGTAAATAGCGTAATAAAAACTATGGAAAGCCTAGCTGAGCAGCTGGCATAGCTGATCAACAATTAGAACTGTCACATATAAAAAACAACCAATTTTAGAGTCTTTTTATTCCAATACATACCCAAAAATGAAAGTATAAAACCGTAGATAACGTACCGTTGATTTTTAGATGAATATTCCTTCGAAACACACCATAGTTAAGAAAATTAACAAACATCAACTTTACTAGTTACGACAATCAGCCATTATAGGGAAACAAGAGCGCCATCTAGTTTTACTATTTGATACCCAATGAAAATCTCAACTTCAAAACGAAGTGCGAAAATTAACGCTTAACGTGATCGTACCTTAAGCGTTAGTATTTCAGACAATTACTTCTATTTCTATAGCGCAATAACCCAAAAAATTAAGCGGGTAGTTTGCATGCCTGACAGACGTTAAATATGCCATCCATTCATCCGCATACATGTCGTAAGATTAACCAGTATCGTAGATAGCAGAATGACAAGAAAGAAAGATCACCCAATCACATCAGTTGATGTAACATTACTAAAAACGGTGGGAAGAATACAGTTCATTTTTTACTTTTTTCAAAATCGCGTAAAATCTTTTGGGAAGTAATCGGAAGTAGCCAATATCTCCGAAAATATTTATCGTGTGACGCAATGAATACAATATTCGTAATCCTTATCAAATTTGGAATACAACTGATGTGTTTTCAGCCAAAAGCCGGATTTGGCCAAAATCGCGATTTTTCCTGAAGTTCATGAAAATTTGCGATTTTCGACGATTTTCGGGTATTTTGTACTGACCCATGGATTCGACCCCAAATTTCATGAGGATCACGAAAATATGAATCTTTTTATGTACAGACGTAAACGTAAGCAACCATAAGCTATTTAAAAACCGGAAGTAAAATCGGAAATCACAATTTCGGAAACCTAAAAAATGAGCTTTGTTCTCCGTTACATTGCTAACCATTATCCATCATAGTTACAGAAGTCATCTACTGTAAATAAACATTGCGGAGCTTCTAAAAGTACGAATTCAGTTACGAAAATGTACCGCTGAATAGCTCTACATTTCCAGAGAATATCTCAAATCTTAATGACACCTTAATTCACCCGAATGAAAATTCGTGCCTTACGTGATTAAATTTGTTAGTCTAAGCAGTATTACATGCAAACCTGTAACCAAAAAGTGACAGGATTAAAATAAAAATAGGTTTCACTAGCATCTGTTGGACTGTTGGTGGGCTGTGGCAGTTTTGCCTCATAGTTAAGCCGCGTCCGTGCGAATCAAAATTTATAATATAAAATTGGTGCTTAAATATAAAATTACGACTTATTAAACTATTTTATTACTAAAATAACAAACAGACAGGCATTGAAAAACCGTGGAAAGGTTACTGATGAAACCACGAAATTTATCGTAAAACTACCAAACATATAGTACCTTACCAAACTTCTTGCGGTTGATTCATGGCTAGTATTACTTTTGCTACTTTGCCATTACAGTAGTGTCCTTAGTTTACAGTTTATTACTAGACATGTTTTGTGCAACAGTTTTCAATATTGGTCTTCTATAGAGCGACATCTCCGGATGCAAAATCACACTAGGATACACTGACAGCTTGTTGTTGCTCAATCTGTATGTTCTTATATCAGCTGCAAATGTTATTTTATTTGTGTATCCCACACATAAACTGTAACTAAGTTTTGACTTTATTTTACCCTAGTTTCAGCATTTCCACACCATTTTCATCATGTTGGTCACATAGGAAAAAGACCGTGATAGAATAATAGTAGAGAATGTTAGTTTAACAACAAAGAATGCACTCAATAGTATGGGATTTTAGTTTAAAATGACTAAAATTCATTGGCGAAGTTATTTGGCCAATAACTTCGCCATGCAACCCATTTCTGTTCAAGTCTGAAGTGTCAAGTGAATGATAAAAGCTTATTCTTTCAATGTTATACTTCGGTTTTGGCCACAGATCAAGTAAATTAATAGATTATAATGTAGTAATCTCACACAACCTTTTCTAAGTTTAAATGGGATGTCTGTAGGTTATAATAAAAAACACTTGTTGACTTTACATGACTCATAGCTCGATGAACATGACTCGATAGTTAGATGAAGTGACTTGAATGCTCTGGTTAAGATTAAGATTGGTACTCCCATTATGACGCATGTATATGAACTATGTAAGCCTATTGCATGCTGTTACGAGCGAAAACATAAAAATGTACTCCTTCATTTTAGTTAACCCATTAAGCCAGCTCAGCCAAATAGTTGCCAAACCATAAGGGAAGTTACAAATTGAAATGCGTTGTTGGTTACAAAAGTTTAAAATACCTTTATGATAACCCTGTTCCTTGAGGTACTGCATCTATCGATATATTGATGATTTCGCAGATGGAGCAGTTTTGACGGTGACTATTTTTTCATTAATGAATTGGTTCAAACTTTTGTTTTCTAGTTTACATGCAAAGGCATGAACCCCCCCCCCCAAAAAAAAAAACCCTTTAAAACACAAAAATAGTTTAAATTTCGTATGCCAGAAATGATACATTTACCTTGACTGTACAGAATTTGAAGCCATCTCTGATTTCAGCAAGCGGATTCGGTTCACGTCATTTTAATCAACATTGAAACGGTCATCGGTCAGATATGCTTCTTCAAACTATCTTGTCACCTACAAAAGACAGAAGTAAAAACCAGGAAGAAAATGGTTACCAAGGTTTACTTCTCATGGCATTATTTTTCTTTTCTTACTCATAGCGCATATTCCGCGAAGACGGAGATTAGGAGCTGCAGCTAACAGCTGTACTGGTGGCTTTTGATCTGTTAAAAGATTTCCTTAATCCTGAAAATTGCCGGGATACAAAGTCAAAAATCTCATCATTGACGAAAATTCCTTCCATACCTAGGAACTCACTATATGATGCCCATTGATGACGCACCAGCGAAAAACGTGTTTTACGTCGAGTGAGTGCCGTGTTTACCAATGTTCTGAGCGCAAAGGTCACCGGCAGCCGTTTCCAAGCACAGTACATAGTCACATGTGTAACATACCAGAGGAATTATTTGAAGTAACTAGCTGTGAAAAAATTTAACGCTGTTATACTCGGTTCATATGGTGATACATCTCTTTAAAAAATTTGCAAAGCTCCACTAGTTTACCTACGGTAATGCACTCCAAATTGTTTCCACTGGCAAGGATGGCCGACATTCAGTTTTGTAATGCTCCCGTACTTTCTATACTTGTTTGACTTTCACCTCCAGAAAAATACAACCGATGCC
The DNA here is from genome assembly GCF_022539665.2 of Daphnia carinata. Lineage (NCBI taxonomy): Eukaryota > Metazoa > Arthropoda > Branchiopoda > Diplostraca > Daphniidae > Daphnia > Daphnia carinata. Next base: position 7,864,214 of record NC_081337.1, read on the forward strand.
AAACAGTACCCTTAAAATGCTTTATCAACTGACAAAAGGCAGAGGATTACCTAAGTTTATGTTTGAAGTCGACCCCAAGCGATTTAAACGGATCGTTTCCATGATTGTCGTAAAAAATTGTGGTAATGTGATCCAGCAGATCTTCATCTGCATGCGTTGCTATAATACGATCAAGAGCTCTTCGAAAATCTACAGAGATCTTTGGCTTTCATGTAGGTTGATCCAAACAGTCGTCTCCATAAATAAACTTACCATCTTACTGGCAGTATTTCTCCCAGTCGAATCGCATTTGCAACAATGATACTCCAAAGATTTAACAAGTCGCCGTTGTACGCACCTATGAAAACATATTATAATGACAATCGTTTTGATCACTTAACGTAAAAGTTTACCCACTCTCTGCAGTTTTTGCTGTAGTGATCAGCCAAATCCTCACGCCTACCCTTTGCATGTAAATTTAGTTCTGTGGGCGCCAGTCCAGAATAATAGTGTTAGAAACAACTCTTTTGGCAGCGAGGATTTTGAAATGGCGCTGAAAGTGGAGCAAACTGCGAACTTCATAACCATTAGGCGCTCGTTTGCCATTTAATACCTGCTTACACTTGGATATATTAATTTAAGATCCTTTGGTCCCGCATTTAGAAATTTTTAATATTAAGTTACTTGGATCCTGTTCGGGTTTGCAAATCACTCCTGTCTGGTCAACCCATCAGCAATTTAAAACATGCTTTATCAACTGACAAAAAGCAGTGGATTACCCAAGTTTATGTTTGAAGTCGACCCCAAGCGATTTAAAGGAATCGTTTCCATAATTTTCGTAAAAAATCGCAAGATCTTCGGCTTTCATGTAGGTTGATCCAAACAAACGTCTCCATAAATTAACATACCATCTTACCGGCAGTATTTCTCCCAGTCGAATGGTATTTGCAACGATGATACTCCAAGGATTTAACAATTCGTCATTGTACGCACCTACCTACGGATCTTAAATTAATGTATCCAAATGTAATCAGGTCTTGAATGGCAAACAAGCGTCTAATGGTTGTGAAATTCGCAGTTTGCTCCACTTTCGGCGCCATTTCAAAATCCTGGCTACCAAAAGTGTAGTTTCTAACCCCATTATTCTGGACTTCCACAATACATTATGTAGAATATTATAATATATTCCATGTATTCGATAAACACAGAATAGGGTTCATTATCGAACTAATTTTTTCAGTTATTTACTGATGTAGGTTTTGCAACAGGTCTCAGCCAAGAAGTGTCAGATAATGTGCATTATGCAAATTAGTTCTATTCAGCAACGAATAGCCTACAATGACTGCCATGCTCTAATAAGCATGCTTTTAAATACATTACACAACTATGTCATTACCTTCAAACAGATGTTTGCCATCTTTCTCATTAAGAGTAAGCAACTCTCTGGAAGCTTTACAGATCTAGGCCAAAGTGTACTTGACCCTCCAAACTTCCCTCTTGTTACAAAGACCATATTCACCAATCAATTTGAGCTCTTGATCCAAACGAGCTTTCCCAAAGGGGCGACGCACACCTTTCGCTGTACCAAAGGAGCATGATGGTTCACCATTTTGACTATTCAACCTGCACAGATAACAACAAAATTAAGATTAACACTTATATATAAGTTCCACTAAGAATTGAAGTTCCATTATCGCCTTGTCACGAATCAGGTAAATCTACAAGATTCCTGAGAATAAAACTGGCAATTTTTGTAGAATCATTCCACCGACAGTCCCTATTTAGTCAAGAGTAGTCACAAATGGAACATTCATCGTGAAACCACGACAGAAAATCTCGTGTAATCTAAACCATCTTTCCAATTTAAAGTTAATTATTTGCTTTCATTATAATAGATTTATTACACGAATTTCTCTATATGGTTACGTTGTATCTATTTTCTTTTTTAAATGATACTAAGCGCAGAAACGACCTTCATAAAATTTTTTTACCAGAAAACAATGCTCACACCAACCTCTCAAGCCGGAGCAGGAACTAAAAAAGAAATATGGGGTACTTGGTTGTTATAACAATGTCGAAGCCTTGTGTTCCGATGCGCTATTTGATGCAACATTGCAATTTTCAAGTTTGCGATTACGGTTTACAATTATAATTTAAATAATAACTAAATTAATTAAGGTTAACTCAAAATTTTACATAAATAATAATGACTGTTCAGAAAAATTTACAGTGATAATCAATCAAGGTAATCCTCCGGCCCCGAAAAAAAATAAATCTTGGACAAACGGGGTTTGGGCTTTACCCGATTACCTGAGACAAGAGAAACCACAGCGAAATATTAGCCAACTTAACTAATTGAAAAAAACATATCACCTCGCTCTGAATCCCGCTTTGAACCCCGACTGAAACCCCCTTGGGTTCAAGGCGAAACATTTTAGTCTCTCCTAGTCCCATCCTCTGGCGTTAGGTGCGCTGCAATCTGACCATACGTTAGGTGCGCTGTAATCTGACCATGCTACAATCTGACTGTCAAGCTTTGTCCTTCTATTATGGCTTCACGCATGCGTATTTCTAATTCAAAACAAGCGACTAAAATTTGTCTGCTAGCCCCCCCCCCCCCATTTAATGTCGTCCCGTGGTTTGACGTGTGTACGTCATGAAAAGTATCCTGGCGTTTACTTGTGAAATTTAGGTGAATACAAACGTGTCTTTTGTGTCCCTGAATTGTGTATTGGATTTGAGGATTATTGGATGTCCCGTCTATAAATGTGTGTAAGTGTATACTTAATTGGTATTTACGCATCTTATTATTACCACATCACCTTTTACTTTCTTCAAATGGCATGACTAAATTTTTTCGGTTGGTGACTCGTTCGCGATGCCTTTTTTTTGCATCATCTCTGTTTTTTCTTTTCATATGGCGGCCCGTTTTTTGCCCGCCATATCATTTCCTCTCAACACGTTGTGGGCCGTTGTTGCCCACCAGCTACTTTTTGGCTGGATTTCTCCTTACCCCAGATCTACGTTTTTTTTGTTTACAGTTTCTTTCTTTTATTGCAAATGATTTGCATTTTCTTGGCTTTTCACCGAAAAAACACAAATTGACATTTGCCTTTTTTCTATTTCGTTTTGTAAACTATTTGAAAAGTTAGTCAAATAGTTAGTATACCTACACCAAGTAAGAAAAAAAAGGGTGGTATTAATTAAGGCAGGGACTAAAGCAAACCCGAACCGTTACAGTTACAACTAACGACCATGGATCGAAAGGGAAGTGTAAAGTGCAATTTCAGTGCATAGTGAAATACCCGTAAAGCCAACATGATTAAAGGGAAACTAAGGTAGGGAAAAAGGAATGAGGAACACGTTGATATGACACAGATCACAACAAATGGAAAAAGTAAAAAAAAAATGCCGATTCGGCCATACTAAACCGTACCATCTTCTTTTCTTCTTAATCCCAATGGGCGTGAATCTCTGGTTCTCGAGGCGGCGACCGTGTAGCTCCCACGGCGATCTTGTAGCTCCCACGACGATCCATGTTGGGCCTTTTCGGTCCTTTGGCCGGCCAATCTAGATACATAAAGTACAAAAAAACACATTTAGTACACTTTGATTTATCACTGATACCTTTTATGGCGACGATCCCACGGCGATCTTGTAGCTCCCACGACGATCCACGTTGGGCCTTTTCGGTCCTTTGGCCGGCCAATCTAGATACATAAAATACAAAAAAACACAGTTAGTACACTTTGATTTATCACTGATACCTTTTATGGCGACGATCCCACGGCGATCTTGTAGCTCCCACGACGATCCACGTTGGGCCTTTTCGGTCCTTTGGCCGGCCAATCTAGATACATAAAATACAAAAAAACACATTTAGTACACTTTGATTTATCACTGATACCTTTTATGGCGACGATCCCACGACGATCCACGTTGGGCCTTTTCGGTCCTTTGGCCGGCCAATCTAGATACATAAAATACAAAAAAACACATTTAGTACACTTTGATTTATCACTGATACCTTTTATGGCGACGATCCCACGGCGATCTTGTAGCTCCCACGACGATCCACGTTGGGCCTTTTCGGTCCTTTGGCCGGCCAATCTAGATACATAAAATACAAAAAAACACATTTAGTACACTTTGATTTATCACTGATACCTTTTATGGCGACGACCCCACGGCGATCTTGTAGCTCCCACGACGATCCACGTTGGGCCTTTTCGGTCCTTTGGCCGGCCAATCTAGATACATAAAATACAAAAAAACACAGTTAGTACACTTTGATTTATCACTGATACCTTTTATGGCGACGATCCCACGGCGATCTTGTAGCTCCCACGACGATCCACGTTGGGCCTTTTCGGTCCTTTGGCCGGCCAATCTAGATACATAAAATACAAAAAAACACATTTAGTACACTTTGATTTATCACTGATACCTTTTATGGCGACGATCCCACGGCGATCTTGTAGCTCCCACGACGATCCACGTTGGGCCTTTTCGGTCCTTTGGCCGGCCAATCTAGATACATAAAATACAAAAAAACACATTTAGTACACTTTGATTTATCACTGATACCTTTTATGGCGACGATCCCACGGCGATCTTGTAGCTCCCACGACGATCCACGTTGGGCCTTTTCGGTCCTTTGGCCGGCCAATCTAGATACATAAAATACAAAAAAACACATTTAGTACACTTTGATTTATCACTGATACCTTTTATGGCGACGACCCCACGGCGATCTTGTAGCTCCCACGACGATCCACGTTGGGCCTTTTCGGTCCTTTGGCCGGCCAATCTAGATACATAAAATACAAAAAAACACATTTAGTACACTTTGATTTATCACTGATACCTTTTATGGCGACGATCCCACGGCGATCTTGTAGCTCCCACGACGATCCACGTTGGGCCTTTTCGGTCCTTTGGCCGGCCAATCTAGATACATAAAATACAAAAAAACACATTTAGTACACTTTGATTTATCACTGCTACCTTTTATGGCGACGATCCCACGGCGATCTTGTAGCTCCCACGACGATCCACGTTGGGCCTTTTCGGTCCTTTGGCCGGCCAATCTAGATACATAAAATAAAAAAAACACATTTAGTACACTTTGATTTATCACTGATACCTTTTATGGCGACGATCCCACGGCGATCTTGTAGCTCCCACGACGATCCACGTTGGGCCTTTTCGGTCCTTTGGCCGGCCAATCTAGATACATAAAATACAAAAAAACACATTTAGTACACTTTGATTTATCACTGATACCTTTTATGGCGACGATCCCACGGCGATCTTGTAGCTCCCACGACGATCCACGTTGGGCCTTTTCGGTCCTTTGGCCGGCCAATCTAGATACATAAAATACAAAAAAACACATTTAGTACACTTTGATTTATCACTGATACCTTTTATGGCGACGATCCCACGGCGATCTTGTAGCTCCCACGACGATCCACGTTGGGCCTTTTCGGTCCTTTGGCCGGCCAATCTAGATACATAAAATAAAAAAAAACACATTTAGTACACTTTGATTTATCACTGATACCTTTTATGGCGACGATCCCACGGCGATCTTGTAGCTCCCACGACGATCCACGTTGGGCCTTTTCGGTCCTTTGGCCGGCCAATCTAGATACATAAAATACAAAAAAACACAGTTAGTACACTTTGATTTATCACTGATACCTTTTATGGCGACGATCCCACGGCGATCTTGTAGCTCCCACGACGATCCACGTTGGGCCTTTTCGGTTCTTCGGCCGGCCAAGCTAGATACATAAAATACAAAAAAACACAGTTAGTACACTTTGATTTATCACCGATACCTTTTATGGCGACGATCCCACGGCGATCTTGTAGCTCCCACGACGATCCATGTTGGGCCTTTTCGGTCCTTTGGCCGGCCAATCTAGATACATAAAATACAAAAAAACACATTTAGTACACTTTGATTTATCACTGATACCTTTTATGGCGACGATCCCACGGCGATCTTGTAGCTCCCACGACGATCCACGTTGGGCCTTTTCGGTCCTTTGGCCGCCAATCTAGATACATAAAAGACAAAAAAAAACACAGTTAGTACACTTTGATTTATCACTGATACCTGTTTTTGGTGTCGCCGATCCTCGATGTCCCGCGGTCCACGGTGACGCCCAGAGATTGCCCTCCTAATTCATGGAGAACGAAAGAAAAAAAAAAGAACAAAGAATTGCTTTTAATTAATTAAATAACAACTACTGTCTGCTTAACACTAGCACATATCAAGTATACACGAATGACAAACAATTTTTGACAGATAGGTCCTGAAATAAAATTTATCGTTAATGATGAACAGGTTAGGAAAGTCGTGGGGTTGTTAATGTTAGTAGAGTGTTTACATATTGTGCTGAGAGGTTTGATTGCAAGTTGGTGTGAAATTGCAAAAAGTGCAAAGGTTGGAAATATACGAAGTGCATTGCATGGAGGCAGTGTAGTGCAAAAGTCCCGTGTGACAATGATTGTGCCTTAATCATCGTTTTTCTAATCTATCTATTCTAATCTATCTTATGCTAACTAGACTATACACCCGTGCGAAGACAAAACCCAGTGCTGATGTGAGGCTTTCGTGGTGTGAGCGTGATTGAGAAGCCGTGAAACACTACACAAAACACCCGGAGAGATCTATCTACACTAGTGTGCACCGTGCAAGTGAGTGAACTACTGATCGGAAAAGCGGAATTTTTTTTTTTTGATTTTTAAAAATTGAATTGCTCGAGGACATTGATGTATTCTAGGTCACTGCTTATGGGTAGATCAATTAGGGTGAAATTGGCATTTCCTCCGATTCTGCTGAAATTTTCCAAAAGCCATCGACCTTCAGACTTATGTTACCTCTCCTTTTAAATTTTATTTCCAAGAAGTGTTTTCATTCATTTGCATTCAGAATTCACGAGCGTAGAAATGCCCTTGTCTGACATTCAACTTCAGGCTGTGTGGGGCGCAAAAAAAGGAAAGGGTAACAATATTGATGGCTACGTCATGATGTAATGGTACACCCGCTGGGGATGGCGAGCAACATCAGGGTGACATCAAATCGTATAAAATGGTACAGCAGAGCCAACTACACTCAGTCGAGTGTTCATCTTCGACGTAGCATTACCATCAGCAGCTTCAGTTCGTCGTGCAACAATGGGTAAAGTATAACGTTTAATTAGAATAGAAATTGATGTTGTTGTAATGCAAGGGTTCAGTGATTGATTTCCCTAAATGAAATGTTGGAATGAAATTTTCAAACTTAATTTTGTACACTTGTTTGTAATGTTTCAACGTTCTGTGGCATGCCAGCAATAAATTATCTCTTTCTTCCACTGCTATAGGCATCTATGGCATTGCGCTTCAACTTACTGTTACACTTATCGCTGGGTCGAGCATAGGTGTGCCAATGGGTTCACCGGCCTCCAACTATGGTAGTTATTTTTATCAGAGTTGAAGTGCTGCGCCGCATTACACCACGACGTATGTAGCCCCCACTTACTACAGTACAAAGGCGCCCGAGCACTACACCACAACGTTTACGTCTCCTACTTACTACTCGGAGGCCCCGAAATACTACACCGCACCAAACTATTACACAGAGGCGCCAGTGTATTACACAACAACGTACGCCACTCCAACATACCACACCGCAGCTGTACCGTCGTACTATGCTGAGCTCGCTAAGCTCCAAAATCCTACGCTGCTCCAAGCTACTACACATAGCGGTTGCCCCTTCGTACTACGTGCTGGAACCTAGCTACTACACCACAACTTATGCTGCCCCGTCTTACTACACCACAAAAGCGCCAGAGTACTACACTACCACTTACGGCCGCTACCAGGTACTACACCGAGGCTCCAGCTTATTACACAACAACGTACGCCCCTCTCAGCTATTATACTGAGCGACCAAAGCATTATTAATTGTAAAAATTGTGCTGTCCATCAAGCTTGATGACGGAATGGTTAGATCTTGTTTTATTATTTGCTGTCCTCGTTCCAAAATGAGTTATTACCCTGCCATGTATTTACCTATATAACTAGCCATTGCATACGTATGTTGTTTCTAAATGAGATGTTGAATAGATCCATAATGTCGTTATCGAATCCACTTGTCTTTATTCTTTTATCACATAAAGCGGATGAAGCGATTTAAATTTGTGTTCGTACAACATGGTAATTTCTAAACACAATTATGCATTAAGACGTATTAGTAAGAACTATATCATGCGTATTTGTAAATTTGCCGTGAATTTATATATTCAATTTCGTAGCACGAGGTCGCATTAATTTATTGCGTTAGGGCATTGGCATTGTTCAGTTGTCGTGGTTAAAATCCATTTATCTTTCACGTTTCATGATTGAATAGCAGGGTATGGCGAAATTTTTTTTCATCGATTAAATAAATATACTTAATATTCGGCAGAGATATCAGTTTCGGTTTGCCAAATTTGATTTTAGTTTTAGGGAAAAAAGCCAAAAAGGTTGCGCTAAGCACTTGACTGACATACTAGTATCCTCCAGAACTGTCACGATGGTGGCCCGGATCATATTGCTGTACTATATGATCCCCATCGTGACATCAGCTGAGAGCTCTTACATCTCTATTCAGTTTTGCATTGGAATGGTGGGCCAATCCCATGCCAACGCTCGACGTTTCGAGTTGGTAATTGCTTACAGACTCTTGGTACTAGTCCCAACATTGGGAGGGTGCCATACCCAGCCGTTTCAAGTGCCGCTACATTACGATGCTCACGCAACTATTATATACCGTGAATGACGACCCCAAACCATGTTGATAACGCAAGCGCGCATTTTCCGTCGCAAACTAACTCTCATTTAAATTTAGCAAAACTATTGTACAATGTAAATAATGAACTGTATCCAGAAAATGGTGATAAATAACATCCAAGGTAATTATAAAACAAAAAACTTAAGTAAATGTTTTAAATATTCGATTATTATGTCTCACTCACGAATTAGGGCGTGGCATCACGCACTGTTAATGGTATGCAAGAATCCTCCATATCACCTGGTGGCCACCGTTGACACTAATTTTTGAACGTTGGTTTACCTTTAGCATATGCGTATAAGATTGGGTTCTATATCTGACATTCTTCCGCTTTTCTTTCGTTTTTCTCCAGCACTACAAGAGTTCCTCAGTCTGCATCTGGAGCGATTAAACGTGAATCTTTCAAATGATTTACAGTATGTCTGAGGATGTACGTAAGACGCTTTTCTTTTTATGACCGACTACGAAAAAGAAAAGATTACATCATTCATTAGTCGTTACACAAATCACATCCATTTGTGGTTTCCTCGTGATCAGGAAAATCATAAGAATGAATCAGTGATAGAACACATTTAGAAACACGGATTTAATGAAATAAGCGTTCAACTTGTTTTAAAGATAATTCTTTTGGAACAAAATATTTACACTTTTTTTGTGTATAATGCATTAAAGAGAAATTAATGTTGACGTTTTTTATTGAATTACGTATAGAATAAGCATGCAGTTTTAATTCACGAACAATACGCCCCTTTAGCGCGTGTCATAGCAACAAAAACGCCAAGCCGAAAGGTGGGGTAAGAATATTGGCTGTTACGTCACTACCTGTCAGGTGCGCGTGTCCTAACCGCAGGGTTAATGAAGCGAAACAGGGTGAGTTTGGACGCATATAAAATGAGAGGACAAATATAGTTTGATTCAGTGTAGTCCACTACTTTGACACAGCAACAGCAGTACTATAATTTCGATCGTGTTTGCTTCTCATCGTGTTATTCAGCTTTGTAATTATGGGTAATTTAACGTTGCATTTACTATAGTCGTAAGAATTCCACCTTTGATTAGTTTTGGTATGGATCAATTGTAATATTTTAACTTGTGTGTATTTGCGCTGTATTCAATTGGATCGCGAGATTTATCTGTATGCATTATTTTAGTGTCAGCTAACTACGGCGCGATGCTGCTGTTGGCCGTTGTCTCTCTGATGGCTGGACAGGCCATGGGTGGACCAATGGGCTCGTCTTCTTCTGCATACTACACCACTCCGGCGTCTTACTACACCACAACTTATGCAGCCCGCTCTTACTACACCACAAAGGCGCCCGAGTACTATACCACAACACATGCTGCTCCTAACTACTACACCACTAAGGCTCCCGAGTACTACACCACGACCTATGCAGCTCCAACATACTACACCACAGAGGCGCCGGAGTACTACACCACGACCTATGCAGCTCCAACATACTACACCACAAAGGCGCCCGAGTATTACACGACCACATATGCAGCTCCGAGCTATTACACAGAGGCGCCAGTGTATTCCACAACAACGTACGCTACTCCAAGCTACTACTCCGAAGCTCCCGCCTACTATACCACAAAGGCCCCTGAGTATTACACCACAACGTACGCTTCTCCGTCTTATTACACTGAGGCCACGAAATATTACCCTGCGCCGGGCTACACAACGACTGTGTCGTACTACACCACGACAGAGGCGCCCAAGTACTACGTGGCTCCAACATACCACACCGCAGCTGCCCCGTCTTACTACGCTGAGCCGACATACTACGCTGAAGCCCCCAAATCTTACGCTGCACCAAGTTACTACACAACGGCTGCTCCTTCGTACTACGTGGAACCTACGTACTACACCACAACTTATGCTGCCCCGTCTTACTATACAGAGACTCCTCAATACTACACCACGAAGGCTGCTGAATACTACACCACGACTTATGCTGCTCCAGCCTATTACAGTGAGGCTCTGCAGTACTACATTACAAAGGCTCCCGAGTACACAACTTATGCTTCGACAAGCTACTATACCGAGCCTCCCATGTACTACACCACAACATACGCCGCTCCAGTTTACTATACCGAAGCTACCAGGTATTACTCAGCCCCAAGCTACTACCAGACTGAGGCGCCACAATACACCACCCCGTATGCTGCTCCAGTTTACTACACCGAAGCTCCACAATACTACACCACGAAGGCTTCTGAATACTACACGACTAAAGCCCCTGAGTATTACACACAGAAGGTTGAATACTACACCACAACGTACACTGCCCCGGCTTACTACACTGTAGCTCCCAAGTATTACCAGACTGAGGCTCCGCAATACTACACCACAAAGGCTCCTGAATACTACACCACAAAGGCTCCTGAATACTACACCACAAAGGCTCCTGAATACTACACCACAAAGGCTCCTGAATACTACACCACAAAGGCTCCTGAATACTACACCACAAAGGCTCCTGAATACTACACCACAAAGGCTCCTGAATACTACACCACAAAGGCTCCTGAATACTACACCACAAAGGCTCCTGAATACTACACCACAAAGGCTCCTGAATACTACACCACAAAGGCTCCTGAATACTACACCACAAAGGCTCCTGAATACTACACCACAAAGGCTGATGAATACTACACGACGAAAGCCCCGGAGTACTACACCAGGAAACCAGAATACTACACCACAACTTACGCAGCTCCATCTTACTACACTGAGGCTCCCCAATACTATACTACAAAGGCCCCTGAGTACTACACCACACCGTATGCTGCACCAAGCTATTACACTGAGCGTCCAGAGTATTATTAATCGTAAAAATACGTTGTCCGTCAAGCTCAATAGTTAAAAAATAATTAGATCTTGTTTTATTATTTGCTGTCCTCGTTCCAAAATGAGTATTTCCCTGCGTTGTATTTATGCAATAACTAGTCGCCCCATACGCATGTGGTTTATAACTGAAATATTGAATACAGTTATTATGTCGTTACTCAATCTACTTGTTTTTAGTTTTTATAACATAAAGCGGATGACGGCGATTTCAATTAGTGTTCGTACAACATCATAATTTCTGAACAGAACTATGCATTATGACATTTTTCGGAAATATATCATTGTTCTTCGTAAAATTGCAATGAATTTATTTATACAGTAGCTTAGCACAAAGTCGCATTTATCCATTGCGTTAGTCCACAAGCATTGTTAAGTTGTGTTTAAAATGTATTTATCTTTCGCTATTTAATTGAATAGCAAAATGAAATGTAAATTTTTTTTCCAGTTTGCATTTACACAGCTAATGGCTATTTCCTAATTTCCCCCTTAGATTTCTATATTAAGGAAATGCTTAAATATTCGGCAGAGATAGGAGTTTCGGTTTGTCAGTTTTGATTTTAATTATTGGAAAAATAGCAAAAATGTTTACGCTAAGCACTTGACTGACATACTAGTAACCTCCAGAACTGCCCGGATGGACTGAATCGTATAGTACAGCTATTGATTCAATCCATCGTGACATCAGCTGAGAGCTCTTACATCTCTATTCAGTTTTGCATTGGAATGGGGGGCCAATCCCATACCAACGCTTGACGTTTCGAGTTGTAATTGCTTACAGACTCTTGGTACTAGTCCCCAACATTGGGAGGGTGCCATACCCAGTCATTGTTCAAGTGCCGCTACGTTAAGATGTTCACGCAACTATTACATACCGTGAATTACGGCCCCAAAACATGTTGCTGACGTTATTGTGTATTTTCCGCCATAAAACAACTCCCATTTAAATTCGGCGAAACTATTGTACAATGTAAATAATGAACTGTATCCAGAAAATGGTGATAAATAACATCCAAGGTAATTATAAAACAAAAAACTTAAGTAAATGTTTTAAATTTTCAATTATTATGTCTCACTCATGAATTAGGGCGTGGCATCACGCACCGTTAATGACATGCAAAAATCCTCCATATCACCTTGCGGCCAATATTGGCACTAATGCGTTCATGCATTGGCTGGGTGTTATTCCAGTTGTGAGGGGAAAATAAGTTAAAGCTAATGTAGGTTTGTCATTATTTATTTTTGGCATTCAAATACACGTATCCATCCATTGAACAAGGTAACATCAAATTGATGTTGCATGCATTATACTAAACAATGGGTGGAAAAATGGAGTAAAAATGTGTTGTGTTACAAGTGTTAAAACTTTCTTGCAGGCATGTTGTAGCACACAAATTTTTTTCTTTCAATTCCTGAATTGTTAATTTTATTATGCTAGGTGCTGCATTGTAATTGCAGAACAAAGCCTGTACAACTATGATTCTTTTCTACAACTGATGCAGTATGGAATGCTTGAGTCCTTATCTGACTAGAATGCAAGTGTCCAAAAAAGTGATGTGTTGCCCTCAGTGTACTTATCTTAGTGGTATGGCTTAAATCCTACTAATAGATAAACATCTAAGGGCAAGGATCTGCATCCTGACCAAGGTTCCTCAGCAAATGCAATAACAAGTTCCGATGCAAGTTTTAGCATACAACTTGTTTGACTGTGATTCATCCTGAACGTGCATGCAGTCTGAAATGCTGGACAGGCAAATGCACAACTATATCTCATAAATATTGATCATCTGCCTTATATGTGTTTATTGTTCTTCTAGGGGTGAAGTGTGGAAGATGCCAAAGGCCATTTTGATTACGTACAATTGAACTTAAATTTCACTTGTTGGTTATTTCAAGGCAGTAGTAACTATGCTGTAAACAATTCATGAAACATGGTCATCGTTTCCTCTCAATGACGAGGTGAGAACAATTTCTGGAGTAAACTAAAGAATCAATAAATTTTTTTCTGATAAAAAAGGCATTGAGGAAGCAAATCAGAAAAATGGGCAAAAAAGTTATTCGTTTCACCCATCCCATATGAAAATGCTGCAGAGCTCAACAAACAATAGAGCAAATGATTTCCTGTGGTCTGATCAATGATCATGATCAATCAATCATCCAACATATAATGACATATGTCTGGTGGATTTAGCATGTTGATGATCATCTTTCAAAGAATTCCTAATGAAGATTTTCAGTTTCTTCTGAAGAATCGAAAACATTCATCTTAAGGACATGATCCTCACCCGCAACAATTATCTTCACACAATGGCTGCGCCAAATGCGATTTATCTGAATTGCATTCCCCGTTGCAATGAAGAAGTTGTTACAGTAGAAAATTTTAAAAGGTGGTACAATATTACGTGTGTTCCAATTAAATTAATATGTTTTAAATTGCTGATGGGTTGACCAGACAGGAATGATTTGCAAACCCGAACAGGATCCAAGTAACTTAATATTAAAAATTTCTAAATGCGGGACCAAAGGATCTTAAATTAATATATCCAAGTGTAAGCAGGTATTAAATGGCAAACGAGCGCCTAATGGTTATGAAGTTCGCAGTTTGCTCCACTTTCAGCGCCATTTCAAAATCCTCGCTGCCAAAAGAGTTGTTTCTAACACTATTATTCTGGACTGGCGCCCACAGAACTAAATTTACATGCAAAGGGTAGGCGTGAGGATTTGGCTGATCACTACAGCAAAAACTGCAGAGAGTGGGTAAACTTTTACGTTAAGTGATCAAAACGATTGTCATTATAATATGTTTTCATAGGTGCGTACAACGGCGACTTGTTAAATCTTTGGAGTATCATCGTTGCAAATGCGATTCGACTGGGAGAAATACTGCCAGTAAGATGGTAAGTTTATTTATGGAGACGACTGTTTGGATCAACCTACATGAAAGCCAAAGATCTCTGTAGATTTTCGAAGAGCTCTTGATCGTATTATAGCAACGCATGCAGATGAAGATCTGCTGGATCACATTACCACAATTTTTTACGACAATCATGGAAACGATCCGTTTAAATCGCTTGGGGTCGACTTCAAACATAAACTTAGGTAATCCTCTGCCTTTTGTCAGTTGATAAAACATTTTAAGGGTACTGTTTGGCATCGGTTGTATTTTTCTGGAGGTGAAAGTCAAACAAGTATAGAAAGTACGGGAGCATTACAAAACTGAATGTCGGCCACCCTTGCCAGTGGAAACAATTTGGAGTGCATTACCGTAGGTAAACTAGTGGAGCTTTGCAATTTTTTTAAAGAGATGTATCACCATATGAACCGAGTATAACAGCGTTAAATTTTTTCACAGCTAGTTACTTCAAATAATTCCTCTCGTATGTTACACATGTGACTATGTATTGTGCTTGGAAACGGCTGCCGGTGACCTTTGCGCTCAGAACATTGGTGAACACGGCACTCACTCGACGTAAAACACGTTTTTCGCTGGTGCGTCATCAATGGGCATCATATAGTGAGTTCCTAGGTATGGAAGGAATTTTCGTCAATGATGAGGTTTTTTACTTTGTATCCCGGCAATTTTCAGGATTAAGGAAATCTTTTAACAGATCAAAAGCCACCAGTACAGCTGTTAGCTGCAGCTCCTAATCTCTGTCTTCGCGGAATATGCGCTATGAGTAAGAAAAGAAAAACAATGCCATGAGAAGTAAACCTTGGTAACCATTTTCTTCCTGGTTTTTACTTCTGTCTTTTGTAGGTGACAAGATAGTTTGAAGAAGCATATCTGACCGATGACCGTTTCAATGTTGATTAAAATGACGTGAACCGAATCCGCTTGCTGAAATCAGAGATGGCTTCAAATTCTGTACAGTCAAGGTAAATGTATCATTTCTGGCATATGAAATTTAAACTATTTTTGTGTTTTAAAGGTTTTTTTTTTTTTTTTTGGGGGGGGGGGGGGGTTCATGCCTTTGCATGTAAACTAGAAAACAAAAGTTTGAACCAATTCATTAATGAAAAAATAGTCACCGTCAAAACTGCTCCATCTGCGAAATCATCAATATATCGATAGATGCAGTACCTCAAGGAACAGGGTTATCATAAAGGTATTTTAAACTTTTGTAACCAACAACGCATTTCAATTTGTAACTTCCCTTATGGTTTGGCAACTATTTGGCTGAGCTGGCTTAATGGGTTAACTAAAATGAAGGAGTACATTTTTATGTTTTCGCTCGTAACAGCATGCAATAGGCTTACAAAGTTCATATACGTGCGTCATAATGGGAGTACCAATCTTAATCTTAACCAGAGCATTCAAGTCACTTCATCTAACTATCGAGTCATGTTCATCGAGCTATGAGTCATGTAAAGTCAACAAGTGTTTTTTATTATAACCTACAGACATCCCATTTAAACTTAGAAAAGGTTGTGTGAGATTACTACATTATAATCTATTAATTTACTTGATCTGTGGCCAAAACCGAAGTATAACATTGAAGGAATAAGCTTTTATCATTCACTTGTCACTTCAGACTTGAACAGAAATGGGTTACATGTCGAAGTTATTGGCCAAATAACTTCGCCAATGAATTTTAGTCATTTTAAACTAAAATCCCATACTATTGAGTGCATTCTTTGTTGTTAAACTAACATTCTCTACTATTATTCTATCACGGTCTTTTTCCTATGTGACCAACATGATGAAAATGGTGTGGAAATGCTGAAACCAGGGTAAAATAAAGTCAAAACTTAGTTACAGTTTATGTGTGGGATACACAAATAAAATAACATTTGCAGCTGATATAAGAACATACAGATTGAGCAACAACAAGCTGTCAGTGTATCCTAGTGTGATTTTGCATCCGGAGATGTCGCTCTATAGAAGACCAATATTGAAAACTGTTGCACAAAACATGTCTAGTAATAAACTGCAAACTAAGGACACTACTGTAATGGCAAAGTAGCAAAAGTAATACTAGCCATGAATCAACCGCAAGAAGTTTGGTAAGGTACTATATGTTTGGTAGTTTTACGATAAATTTCGTGGTTTCATCAGTAACCTTTCCACGGTTTTTCAATGCCTGTCTGTTTGTTATTTTAGTAATAAAATAGTTTAATAAGTCGTAATTTATATTTAAGCACCAATTTTATATTATAAATTTTGATTCGCACGGACGCGGCTTAACTATGAGGCAAAACTGCCACAGCCCACCAACAGTCCAACAGATGCTAGTGAAACCTATTTTTTTTTTTTTTAATCCCGTCACTTTTTGGTTACAGGTTTGCATGTAATACTGCTTAGACTAACAAATTTAATCACGTAAGGCACGAAATTTTCATTCGGGTGAATTAAGGTGTCATTAAGATTTGAGATATTCTCTGGAAATGTAGAGCTATTCAGCGGTACATTTTCGTAACTGAATTCGTACTTTTAGAAGCTCGGCAATGTTTATTTACAGTAGATGACTTCTGCAACTATGATGGATGATGGTTAGCAATGTAACGGAGAACAAAGCTCATTTTTTAGGTTTCCGAAATTGTGATTTCCGATTTTACTTCCGGTTTTTAAATAGCTTATGGTTGCTTATGTTTAAGTCTGTACATAAAAAGATTCATATTTTCGTGATCCTCATGAAATTTGGGGTCGAATCCATGGGTCAGTACAAAATACCCGAAAATCGTCGAAAATCGCAAATTTTCATGAACTATAGTTCAGGAAAAATCGCGATTTTGGCCAAATCCGGCTTTTGGCTGAAAACACATCAGTTGTATTCCAAATTTGATAAGGATTACGAATATTGTATTCATTTCGTCACACGATAAATATTTTCGGAGATATTGGCTACTTCCGGTTACTTCCCAAAAGATTTTACGCGATTTTGAAAAAAGTAAAAAATGAACTGTATTCTTCCCACCGTCTTTTGTAATGTTACATCAACAGATGTGATTGGGTGATCTTTCTTTCTTGTCATTCTGCTATCTACGATACTGGTTAATCTTACGACATGTATGCGGATGAATGGATGGCATGTTTAACGTCTGTCAGGCATGCAAACTACCCGCTTAATTTTTTGGGTTATTGCGCTATAGAAATAGAAGTAATTGTCTGAAATACTAACGCTTAAGGTACGATCACGTTAAGCGTTAATTTTCGCACTTCGTTTTGAAGTTGAGATTTTCATTGGGTATCAAATAGTAAAACTAGATGGCGCTCTTGTTTCCCTATAATGGCTGATTGTCGTAACTAGTAAAGTTGCTGTTTGTTAATTTTCTTAACTATGGTGTGTTTCGAAGGAATATTCATCTAAAAATCAACGGTACGTTATCTACGGTTTTATACTTTCATTTTTGGGTATGTATTGGAATAAAAACACTCTAAAATTGGTTGTTTTTTATATGTGACAGTTCTAATTGTTGATCAGCTATGCCAGCTGCTCAGCTAGGCTTTCCATAGTTTTTATTACGCTATTTACTTGTGGGAAAGGTATATAACTCACAATATGCCATTTATACCCTTAATTCTTTTCCAAAGCATAGAAGACAAATATTAATACTTGCAAACTTTACCATGGGGGCATTCCTTTCAAATGAGTCCCTCGCAACAGATTGTCAATTGATTCGAAAGGATGTAGTGAATGGTTTGCAAACCCAAACTTACTGGGCTTTCTTTTACCATTTGAGATATCTGGTAGTTGCACATTTATGTTAAAAGAACTAATTGGAAGTACTGGTACTTTTCACCTTTTAATTCCCCGTACAGCTTATCTGTAGTAGACTTTGGAATGTTTACGCTATGAAAAAACTCAATAACACTATGGTTCGTTGAATGCTACTGTTACAAGTAGGTTGCCAATGGAAAACTGTAATGAATTTTATTTGGTTTTTGTTTTTTACAAGAGTTTGTCAGTGAAGATGACTATGAGTATGCTATTGTTCTTTCATCTAATTTATTTCCTTTTTTTTATACAGATTGGTAATGAAAAAGAAATGAGTCCTGATCTTCACCTCATTTTCTCCTCATTGTCATCAAGCTGATCGTCTCTGCCTCACTGTCCTCGTCATCGCCGTCCTCGTCATCGCCGTCCTCGTCATCGCCGTCCTCGTCATCGCCGTCCTCGTCATCGCCGTCCTCGTCATCGCCGTCCTCGTCTCGCCGTCCTCGTCTCGCCGTCCTCGTCTCGCCGTCATCGCCGTCTTCGTCATCGACGTCCTCGTCATCGACGTCCTCGTCATCGACGTCCTCGTCTCGCCGTCATTGCCGTCCTCGTCTCGTTGTCATCGCCGTCCTCGTCTCGTTGTCATCGCCGTCCTCGTCTCGTTGTCATCGCCGCCGTCGTCTTTGCTGTCTTCTAGCTGATCGCCTTAGCCTTGCCATCTTCACTTCGCTGTCTTCGCTTCACCGTCATCGAGCTAATCGCCTTTGCCGCATCATCGTCGATCGCGCCCGGCTTCGCCTCATCCCCCTCGTCGTGGAGCCTCGCGTTTTGGTATTGTTTTGTTTTGTATTGTCGTGTAGTGTAAGCTAACCCGTTGGCTGCCACCCATTTTTCTCCCATTTTTTTTGTAGCTGTAGGGACCGGCGGGCGCTGTTCTACCCCTAGGTTGATCACCTATTGGGGTAGGGCAGTCGCCTTGCGCCTTCGCGCGCATTAGGCAATGCACCATCAGGGCCTTCTCTTTGTCGATTTGATGGTGGAGTCACCCGGGGTGTGCATTCCCATAAAGGTCTCCACCGTCAAATCAGCCCGGACTTGTCGAAAGACAAGTCCCCCTTGCATCGTGTTCCATCTGAAGCGATGGTAGAGACTGTAGAAGAACAACCTACGGGTTGTAATGGCTTGGCAGCCAACGGGTTAGCTTAAGTGTTTGTGTATTATGTATGTATGTATTATTGTATAATGTATGTGTTTAATAATATGTAAATGTAATGTAAAACGTGGTGGAATTGTGGGTGGAGGTGGGACAATACAAAACCAATTCCAATTATATCTTTATGTATTTATTTTTAGTATTTTAAGACACATTAGCTCGAACTGTTACTTAATAGTCGACAGGCATTAACACACGATTTTGACTTGCAATGCAAATTCCACCATCTACAGCCTGCATCGTGTCCCAAGCCTTAAAATTTCTGGAAGTGCGAACAGACGTTCTTAGTATTCACCACATGCAAACACTTTTTTCGACTCCAAATTTTGCGTATTTACTCGGTCCTGACATTTCTGCAACTTCCACAAATTCCATCTAACTGATTGGCAAATTAGTTCAATAACTTTCAATTTCCAATTTAATTCAAATTCACCAAGGGGCAAAGAAAACAAGTTGAACAATATATAAAGTGTTGATCAGCCTTTCAACTTGGATTCTTGCCCCTGGAATGCTGCTTTCTGGAACATTACTCCAACATACAGCTAGTCCATTCCGTCTAAAAAGAAAAAAAAAATATTTATTAGTTTTCTCACAATGTATCACGGGTAAGATTTAGGTAGAAGAAACTTAAGTGCCACCTATTCGGGTTTTTCTACAAAGTTAATGCAGCAGTTTGTCAGTGAACAAAATTCTACTTAATTAGCAACGGCTTCTTTCCCTCCAATGCTTAAAACCAAACGATAAAATAGCAAATTCATCACACGACGTAGAACAATAACAAATGAACAAAATCGTCAGAACTATCAACCGTCATTTTATAACACATTTCCAAAAATTCGATGTTTGCAGTCACGAGTTTGCTAAATCCGATATTATCGGAAAAATGATCAAACAGAACGATGTTTTGAAAATGTGTTCCAAAATAGGCAATTGTTACGCAAGTACAAAAAACAAGTAATAACAAAAACCAACGCATCGCCAAAGGATCACATACTACGTAAGCAAGCGCTATAAAAGTTAGTTCGAACGATGGCAATATCTGCTTCATCAGAAGGAAGAACATTGACTATAAATTAAACCACACGCAGCTGCTGGACTTTCTGATGTTTGAACGCAGCACGACACGTTTCACTACCCAAGACGCAAAGTGTTAACTTCAATTAGAAGATAACTATACTGCCTAAAAGCAAATCTAGAAGCTTAAAAGTCTAACCTATTCAAGGGACAATTAGTAAATGATGTACGATAGATAAAATACTCAACCTTCAAACATTTCTATGTACAATACGGTAATCGACTCCATGTTCGATGTGGATAGATTTGTCGTACTTTTGGCCTGAATAGACGCGAATGTTCCATAAACAGTGACCAACCCAGGATTCTAAAGATGAATGGAGAAAAAAGTGTGATTCTATATTGGCCAACATACAAAATCAAAAAGAGTTCAAATGTTAAGTATTATTTATTTCCATTTTTACCCACCTTTGCACTTTTCAACCAACTGCTGACAACTCAAGTCCCAAATTGACACATCACCTCCATGTAATTAGTTGTTCCAATACCTGAAGCAAAAAAAAAAAAATAAATGGATGAACAAATTGTTTCGTAATACTAAAGCTATAATAAGGCCAAACCTTTCCCATTACATGTGTATAGGTCAGAAGGCAGACTCAAAAGGGGCCATGCAATTACTGTACCCTATTTCCTGATGTAGGCCAGAATGCTTGTATGAGATACAACATCAAAGTGCAAGATTCAAAATTTTGACAAAAAGTCTTCAGTAAGTAAGAATGGATTGGATGTTTAACATACTATAAAAAAAATTACGCCAAAAGAAAACGCATTTCAACATTGCATGCAAACAGTTCCCATCAAGATTTAGGCATTCGTGCGTACGGCAAAATGTTTTCTATGATCAATTAAATTACAAGTACGTTAAATTTGAACAAAGTAATGTGAAAATGCATTTTCTTTGTTGGTCAGTGCAGAGTCTAGGGGACGAAGAATTACAAGAAAGGAAGGCGTCTTTAAGTAGTAAAAGTCCGGACAATACGACAGACGATGATCACTGACAAAGGCTACATCCAAAATGGCGAAAGAAGGACTTCGGACCAATGTTTGCCCGCGACGTTGCCAGATCGAGATCGAAGATCTTAAATCTTAAAAAGAAATACTTTTAATATTTCGAAAAGTAAATAAAAAATAAATAACAGTAATTCCGACTAACATTTTGGCTTGGAATGTTGTTTCAATTTACCGCCAAAGCCAAAATAAACGCCGATTCCGAATATGTGATTAGTTTTTGCCTTGTTTATTTTGTTTTTTTTTGTGTATGTTGACTCAATGCTATCGCCATCTACCAGTCAGATTTCTAGTTAGTTCACGACATCCACTCAAAGAATATTTCTACTGTACCACGCTAGCGCTGTAGCGTACTGGCGCGCTAGCATTGCGTCAAATATTCGGTGTATTTCAAAAACGATTAACTTAATGAAAGAAATAGCAATTTTACAGGAATAAACATTTAATTTTGAGTATATCCTGTGATATTTAATCAATTCAGATGAGTTTCAGTTTTTTCAGGAAATTTTTTTTAGCCCGACCGAGAAAAGTCGGGCTTATTTAGTCGGGCTTATTTAGTCGGGCTTAAAATTTTTTTCGGTCAGTGTGTGTCGAGAATTAACCAGAAATGTGACCGGTAGATGGCGATAGCAGCAAAACAAAAAAAAAAGGCCAATATTTTTTTTTAATTTTGGGTAAAAAGGATTGCCATAGACGGTAGCACGAACGGCGTTTAACTAATTGAATTATTACTGTTACAAAAATTCACGAAATTTCTTCATTTGATTAAAATTTCATTCATGATGAACCAACACATTTGCAACGTAATTGTATTGTCACATAGACGACGCCACTGAAACCATTGATAGGATTGCATCAAAACGAGTTACATCGCGACAGCCATTCTTTCGCCCGATCACTGTTTAGTTTGTGACCCAGAAGGGTGGATAGGAAAATATCTGCGAGGGATTTAGTTCCAGGAAGGACGCCAGGTAACCATTTACGTCCATCGCAACTATTCAATCGGTTATTAATACGCTTTATCAACACAAGGAAAGTGGAGTCACCAGATTGAATACAACTTTCCCACATATCTAACCAATCATCAATCTCTGCAGTAGTGTTTATATCATAGTTTTCATAGAACACACAATCGGTCCACGATTCGAGAAGACGCGCCAAAAGACGAGCTACGGCAGTCTCACCGCAAATATCTCCGCTACACTGATTGACTACTTTTGCGGTTGGATGAGGTCCTACGGGCTTCCATATCCAGGTAAGATTGAATAAACTGTCCACTCGGCTAACGTTTGATATTGTCGACTTCGTCCATTGCATCAAATCGGAAGAACAAGCCGTTTTGAGAGATGAATGCTGGTGAATAGTCACTGAAATTGGATTTCTGCTAGCCATCAGAATTCGGATTAAGGTTTGAACTGACAGTGGGGGATAGTTCGGATCAGCTTCGATGACGAGAGTCAACTTTTCTGGACTCCCTTTGCACTGTTTTCTTAACTTGCTCACTTCATTTTCAATCTTACGAAGTCGGGTCATAATTGAATCCATACGAATTTCCAATTCTTGTAAATAGTCCGGTTCTTTGATTTCAGTACCGCGGTGTCTGAAAGACAAATAAATCTGTGAAAAAGGATGCTTGTAATGCGATGCGTCGACTGACAAGCAAGATGAAATGATAGTCGATTATTAACAGAAATTTCTACTTTTTTGAGATATTAATCTTATTAAATAATAGGAGCTTTTCTATCCTAAAAGAATTCTTTATTATGTTATATTTTATGTTATATATTTATTATAACATATGACATTGTGGATGCAAGTTACTTGTCCAGCCGGCAAAGCGGGTTGTCTGCCACCATTTGAAGGTTAACTTTAGGTCCCACCAAATCTCGGATGTTGTCGTAGCCGTATTTAATCATTGTGGGTCTAAATATAAATAGCGATCCATGTCAGTATGATGTAATCCATACGAACAACGAGAACAAATTGATAATACCTTTCTAAACTAAGGCCCCATGCGAGGACCGAGACGTCTTCAGGAAGTCCCATGGGCAGCAACATCTCCGGTCGAAATATACCAGAATTTCCGATCTAAATATCATAATATGCAAGTTAATATATGACTTAAGATTATTATTGGCACAGTAAAATAAGTTTGATTTACTTCGACCCATTTTTTCAAGCCAGGATGGTAACTAAAAATTTCCATACTGGGTTCAGTATACGGATTGTATGCAGGTTTGAATCGTAGTTTGTCAATTCCCAATTTGCGAAAGAATTCATACAGCACTCCTTAATTTTAACAGTATTAGACGACGTGATAATCAATATTATAAATATTTTCGTCATACCAATTAAATTCCCTAGTGTTAGGCCGTAGTCTGCGATGACTCCCTCAATTTGGTGGAATTCAGCTAAATGTGTTGCGTCAAGTGTTTCGTTACGGAATACACGGTCAATGCTGAAATATTTGGCTGGTTTGAAACCGCCCTGAATAGTAGAAATGGTTTTATAGGAAAGGCAACAATCAATAAATAAGATTTTGTTAAACCTGGGCGAGGGCGTAAAGCATTCTAGCACTAACGGCGGTTGTATGAGTTCGGAGTAGATTCTTTTGTGCCTCTTCTACCTTCCAGTCATAGCCATAACCTTGACTGCCATAACCTCCATAGCTATGCACATTTTTCACACGTTCCATATAATCAGAAGGGATATTGGAAGCTGTTGCTGGATCTATATGAACCAAATAACTCCAAAATAACAATACAATAAACGTGAAAGACAGCTAAATTCGGTATGTACCAGCAAGAAAAAAGGTGTCATGGGCATCTCGGGCTGGATGTTGTTGGGGTTGAAAAAGTGCATCAAAATTCCAAAACGAGCTTTCGACATAATTATTGGTGGGCATCTCCGTAAAACTAGTTGCAAAAATCAAGAACGCCAATTGGTTTAATGTCTCTCACATCTTTTACAGAAGCATACCCCATTTCCAAAAATATTTGTCGAAATTCAGCTCGTACTTTCATCAGGGGATGTAAGTGTCCGCGTGGTACTGGAGTGCCAAGTGCATTCAAATTGTAGGGTTTAAACTCCTTTGTTTTCCAGGAGCCTGAAGCTATCATCTCAGGTGTAAGATCAGTCTCCTGTTTGGTGACACTTGTGCTGAAAGATGAACCAGGTTTCATCTCATAACTCTTCACAACTCTATTGCATATAATAACATGTATAATATGTGTTTTGAATTAGTAAAACTAAATAAAATAAAGTTATATGTGTACAAAACTGACATTTCTTGTATGAGTTTACGCTTTTTATACTCTGTTCTGAGTTCATTGGTAAGCATATTTTTCCCAGAAGCAATTTCTTTAAGATGTTCTTGAACCAAATCTTGAATAGAATCAATTTTTCGAACAACCTTGGGAGCTCCAGAACTCTTGTCAACAGCAATCCATCCAAGGGACATGGCTTTACTGAAACCAACTTTAGCAATATCTTTTGTGAAACCAGCATTCAGTATGGAAGCTTGTGCCTACATAAAATTATAATTAAACACTTCCAAAATTATTACGTTGATCTGGGATACCATAATCTCTGGTTGTGTACTTCCAGAAGGTGGAATGGCATTGTAAACTTGGGCTTCATGACTCCCGTGTGTAGCAACCTGTTTCCCCTCCTCGGTAAGATCCCATTTCACATTACTTTGCAGTTCAGCTTCAATTACCTGATGGCAAAATTGTACACAAACACTAATTAAACTCATTTAGGTCAGGTTGAACACAATTAATAATTTACATAACACAATCAATAAATGAGTAACAAAAATGTAACACATCATGTAGGTTATACTACAGGACAAGACTAAACAAATGCATCATAAAAAGATGATTATTAAAAAACATGTTCTTACATCTCCAAGACAAAGTAGACTTTTTACAGTTCCCACTATCTTTTGATGTTCCTCGTTCCATAGCTCTGATAATTTCAAGGAATTTGCCGTCCCATTTTCTTCTAAATATTTCAAAAGTTTCTCCCCATGGGCAATAGCCATTGTCACTTTAAGGTGATTCTCTTCGAGGACGGCAATTTCCCGAACTTATCCCAAAACTACTGACGAAATTTACTTGTAGTGTAATGTTACACGTGTTTTTACTGAATAATGTTAAGCTACAGGAGGTGGCAGCATACTCGCAATTTCGCACCGTTTACTTTTTTGCTGCGTTGCCTGGCCTTGGCTCTGCCGCCCATCGGTCGGTGGGCAATTCCGCCTCGTCGTTTCCGGGAAAATTGTTCTTTTTTCATCAAGTCAATCGTTTTTTAAACACACCGGAAACTTATGCTGCATCCCGCTATTGTTGTGTCAAAATATTCGGTGTATTTATTAGTATTTTTGACGTTAAATTAAAAAAAACTATAATGCCAATTGGAAAATAAACTTGATTTCCGTGATTGGCATTCAATTCTGAATTAAAATCGTGTACATTAAAACAAATTTGAAATTTGGCCAAAAATGAAAAAGTGGTAAGGCTATACCCCTTACCACTTTTGTCAAAATCGGCCAAAAACGAAATCTCTTGGAACTCAATGAAATTCACACAGTATAATGGCAACTGAATACTGATGTCGATCAAGTTATTGGATTTCTTCTGAAATCAACTGTTTTTTTTAAATAAAAAAAAACGAAGTGGTTTTGCGCCGCAATTTTATTTGTTGTTTTTTTTTACGGTTAGTTTCAAAACTATATTGGAACAAACGAACACAAGATACAAATGATTATTAAAGTACAACTGTTAGAAGAACTCACTACTGGTGCTTATTCCCTGATTTGTTTGTTTTAAATCTGTATATTCTGTTCTGTTGAGAAGCCATACCACCAATGGCTATAATCTATTACTCATCCTACATTTGTGTGTGTGTGTGTGTGTGTGTGTGTGTGTGTGTGTGTGTGTGTGTGTGTGTGTGTGTGTGTGTGTGTGTGTGTGTGTGTGTGTGTGTGTGTGTGTGTGTGTGTGTGTGTGTGTGTGTGTGTGTGTGTGTGTGTGTGTGTGTGTGTGTGTGTGTGTGTGTGTGTGTGTGTGTGTGTGTGTGTGTGTGTGTGTGTGTGTGTGTGTGTGTGTGTGTGTGTGTGTGTGTGTGTGTGTGTGTGTGTGTGTGTGTGTGTGTGTGTGTGTGTGTGTGTGTGTGTGTGTGTGTGTGTGTGTGTGTGTGTGTGTGTGTGTGTGTGTGTGTGTGTGTGTGTGTGTGTGTGTGTGTGTGTGTGTGTGTGTGTGTGTGTGTGTGTGTGTGTGTGTGTGTGTGTGTGTGTGTGTGTGTGTGTGTGTGTGTGTGTGTGTGTGTGTGTGTGTGTGTGTGTGTGTGTGTGTGTGTGTGTGTGTGTGTGTGTGTGTGTGTGTGTGTGTGTGTGTGTGTGTGTGTGTGTGTGTGTGTGTGTGTGTGTGTGTGTGTGTGTGTGTGTGTGTGTGTGTGTGTGTGTGTGTGTGTGTGTGTGTGTGTGTGTGTGTGTGTGTGTGTGTGTGTGTGTGTGTGTGTGTGTGTGTGTGTGTGTGTGTGTGTGTGTGTGTGTGTGTGTGTGTGTGTGTGTGTGTGTGTGTGTGTGTGTGTGTGGTTGTTGTTGTTGTTGTTGTTGTTACCGTCTCCAGCACCATGGAATTCAGCATAATCACTCATGGTTTGGGCACTGCGATTTGGGATCCAACCACAATTTGTAAACAAATCATAACTCCGTCGGAAAAAGCCCGGATTCCTCTTGAGATAGCAATAGAGACTGTTGTGGCTGAAATAGGTGCAACCAAAGTGTCACAACCTTCACGAAGAGCAAAGTTTAATTCCTTCCCCATGCCGTAGCCGTAGAAATTACAGCGAGTGTCATAATAATACTCGCCCGTAAAATAACAGACAGAACTAGGGCAAATAAAACTGCGAGCAGTAGTAGCATTGCAGCTGACCGCCCGGAAGACGTGAAATTCATCCTCGTTTTGTAGGCAAATTGCACCTAAAGGATATCATACACGGTAAACGTTATTTTTACGGCTACATTAAAGGATTTTATAGACTAATAGTACCTGTTGAACAGAGCAGACGGTTGAACTGGTGTTTCGCAGAAGCAAATTGAAGATCAAATGATTAAAAAATAACAAGCAGCATACGCAGTAAAGCAGACATATCCACTTACAAGTCGTATAGCTGACGAATCAAATTTTGAAGAATGTGCTAAGTAATTTGACAATCGTTAAACCGAAAACGTGAGATTTGAGGAAACGAAGGTAGCGTCGACATTATAATGTCGACGCTAGAACACCTATAGGTTCTCAGGAATTGAACTGGATTCCGACACACGAGCGTTACCATTAGTGATGATGTAATGATGGATGATCAAAATACGTTACCACATACGAGGTTTCTAAGCTTATCATCTCGTTTTTCGTTTTAACAAACAGGAAAACTCATACGTCGTCCGCAATATTTTTTCAAGGACGAAAAGTCTGATGGTGATTGATAAATGGCAAGAAATTATTTAAACGGTTTCCACTATGTCGTTCCTGGTACCTAAAGTAAAGAAGATTTCAATTAAATTTCCTCTCTCGTATAGCGTTAAGAAAAAGTAAGTCTCAGAACCAGGCTTACCAACTGATACGTTATCGACTATTACTTTTCTCATATGCGTGAAGATTGATCCTTCTCGTACTCTGCCAGTCTCAACCACTTCGATCTAGTTGGACTAAAAAAACAAATAAATAAACAAAAGGAAAAACATTTAAACAAGTCTACTCTCTAAAAAAAAAAAAAAAGGTTATGAAAACGCAACATGTTGAAAATGTAGTTTCAACCGAACACAAGACCTTGTGAATTCCGTTTCCTAGCGCCAGACATTTATCGATTGAGAAAAAGCCGTGGGTAGAAGTGACGACGAAGAACCGGCATCGTTGATACCCTGCCAAAAGTGCGATGAGTCGAATCTAACGCGTACTTCCATGTTCGGCAATTGCAATGTCTCAAACTTGTCAAAAATGAAGAATAACATTTTTCAAATAATAACATAGTTACCAATTCGATTAGCAGTACTTGTGTGTTATCTTGTAATAACTTCGTAATCATGTCATACATTCAAAATAAAATTGAAAAAAGGAGGAGAAATCAACAATGATGTGGCCGTCACAGAACGAAAATAAAATCACTCAAGACGGCGCTGTCCTTGTTATGCATGTTTCCAACTTGTGTAGAGCAAGTGATGAAAAGTGATGATATTGGGGAAGGGCAGCAGAGGAATGGGAAGAGAAGTTCATTTTGAAAACATCACCAGTTAACTCAGATAAAGGATTCTGAAATCATTTGTTGCAAACTATGCATACAGAAACACCTCCCAACTCACATTTAAAGAACAGTACACCCCTTAACTTTCCAATTTGTCAACAGATTGATTTGATTACAACAGATGCATCGTTAAAAGTCGTACGAGCGTTCATAAAAAAACAGTTTTTCCATGCGCTTTTTTTTTTCTTTTTCTTTTTTAATTTTTGGCGAATAAAGGACATGGGGAAGAGAAACCGGGATATTTGGGCAGGGCTAAGACATGCGCAGTGATGACACATTTTTGCCTTCCTCATTTCTGTTGTGGAAACTAAAAGACACATCCTATTGATTCCAAACATTGAAAATGACATTTACATTCGGATTTTGCGTGCCACAATAGAAAAGAAACTAAAAGTTTCTGGTAGGGTTGGCGGATGTAATTGATACTTTAAACAACGTCTGCTAGATCCAACCAATTTCGATCGTATTGCTCAGATACTTCAGATTCTGTTCAGAGATTACGAGGTTGATGGATACTGAAAACGCTCATAGGAAACCCAAACGAGGAACTTGACTATGTGCGTGCGATCCACAACATCGCTGAAAAAATAAGGGAGGGCTGATAACTAAACCCAAAAAACGAAGACGGGGACGAAAGGAGGGACAACAGAAACATTAAAGATGTGTGTGTGTCTTTACCTATAGCTGATATTAGCTACTACCTAGAAAAATTAAATCTTGTGTTTGAAAAACTTCACAGATTTGTGATACTATCAAAACGACCCGTCTTAGTTTTTTTGTTTGTCAATTACATCATTGTCGTCTTTATGATTCACGCTGCTGGAAGATGCCAAGTTTCCCTTGTCACGGGAAATGAAGCTGCCAATCGACCAACACAACGCACAATAGTCAACCTTAAATCCAAACAATTACTTACACATGGAAGAAATTCTAATGCGTATTAGAAGACTTGGGAAGTGAGGCCGACCGTAGGCCCGGCGGGATTCACGACGCAAATTAGAGTGGTGGGTGGAGAAAAGTGTAACCAGCACATGGGAATCAATGAGCTGCACCGGCTAGAGATTGTGTGAATGGTCTAGGGTGTGTCAACGTAATCGCTTACAGCCGGCCGCTTGAAACTTGTTCTAAGAAGTTTTGAATTGCTGACGGCATCCTTTTAAGCAAAAGAGAAACTTCAGAGGGCCAAGATTAAATAAATCCTTTTCTGATAAAAAAAAAAAAAAAAAAAGTCAAAGCAAAAATCCTTATGTCAAACTATAGGCTGCTTCGTTTCTCATCCAAACAGGCGGAAGAAAAATAACAAACACTTCTTTATACTTCCTTTGGCCCGCCAGCAGACTTCGCACTATGAAAAAAAAAAGACCTTGCTCCTATTCTTTTCTCCTTCCTTTTGAGCTGCCAATAAATGTTAAAATATACGTTAGAAGGTTCTTAGAAGAGGAAAAAAGATCATTTGCAGTTGGCTGAGGAATTTTGCGACGAGAGAGAGGAAAGAAAAATAATAGTGGATATGAAGGAAAGGAAGAGAGAAGTCGATTACATCTGTACATCAGTAAATCCAGGATACGGGAATCCACTGCGCACTGCCCGGCAACGTCTCCATGGTTTGCTCCAGAACTCTAATCGTCTCTTCGATGTCGTTGTTCACGATGGTCAGGTCAAAATAGTGACCGTAAGATGTTTTCAACAATGCAGACTCCTTGATCAATCGTTCCAGACTTCCGTCATACTGCAAACAAATATCAAACATTTGAATACAAGAATAATGTTCATACAACCAAGACAAAAGTAATTTGACTTACGTCATTGATATTTTGTACGGAGGGAGCGGCTATGAACACGACAAAAGGTGAGTACTCGGCGGTGCGTAGCACTTTCAGGGCCTGGGGTTCCACATCCAAAATGGCCACCTTCCCGTCAGAATGTATCCTTCGTATCGTTTCCAATTTTGTACCATACATGGCGTCCTCATGAGTTCCTTCAAAAGAAAAACGCGGAAATGCACTAATGATCAACGCGCCCTGGACAAAAATATCCAAACTTTTTCTACCGTATTCCAAGTATTCGTTCGCTGCAATATCGGCCATCATCTCGTCATGTGAGACGAAAAAGTAGTTCTTTCCATTCTCTTCGTCCTTCCTCGGCAATCTCGTCGTATCTTAACGCAAGCAACAACAACAAAAAGAAACCCCACTCAGTTGACATTTGAGCTACATATCGCTATTACGCACAATAACACTTACGAGGTATCGGATAGGCGTAGTTATCGGGATGGTTGGCTATCATCGTGTTCTTGATATGACGTCTTCCTACACCATGCGCACCCAACAAAACAAGCGTTCGGCGATGATAGGCTGCAAGAAGACAAGTATGTTATCGATTGACCCAGTGACATCTTTTACGTCAAATCAGTCCACAAAACATGTGAAGCTTGATGCTCACATTGCAACTTGACGACTTCTTCGTAAGTGACGACGTCCATCTGGTCGAAAACGGTATTATGTTTGGCCATATACTTGTCCTTGTACTGCTTCTTCTTCTTGGGGAAAAACGAGCAGTTGACTGCAATGAAACAATAATAAGAACGACAGAGGTCAACGTTTGATTCATCCCGACATGCAACGCACACACATCCGGCTCAATGCTCCATATGGCTCATCTTAGCAGAGGAGAAGTCACGCTGACGAGAAAAAAGGTAAACAAAATCAGATGAAAAGTTGCGTGTCTGTATCTGTACGACAGGCACGCAGACGCTCTTACGGAAAGAATGGAGAGGGGAGGCGCAATAGAACAAGAGAGACAAGCAAGTCCAGGAAATTGTGTTTGCAGTCGTGCCATGAGCGCCACTAGCCAGACTCGCATTCGAAATACGCACGGCTGCATCACTGATTCGTCCACAAAAACTTGGCATAGGCTTTAAAAGACTTAATATACAATTAAAGTTCAAATGGCATAGCAGTAAAACGTGATGCCATTTGGTTGTTTATCTTTCATCATTTTTTTACTTTCACTTTTCCAAAAACAGAAACTTGGAATCGGCGGCGACAAGTTCGGTTGCTACTGGAAACTTTTCTTCTTACTTTTCGTTCAAGTTATTTTTACGGTTAATAAATGTTTACCTTGTTCTCGTTTGCTTTTCTCCACCGTCGTGCACGCGATACGCCATTCCTGCAGTTCGGGAGATGGAACCAATCCAGCGGGAGCCAATTCTCCGGCACCGTCCTTCCTGGCTTGCCACCATCGGTTGTCATCCTTGCTAATGATCTGCAAGTGTTCAACGAAAAAAAAACGAACCTTTCACATCAAATGTCATACTTTGTAAATGGTAATTCAATCAAGCAAATGAGATGAACCCGAAATGGAATTGTCCCAAGTTTTCTGCGCAATGGAATAATTGATTTAATGCGTTACCTGAAGGATATCGCCGGTCTTGAAAGCAATGCCAGCTTGAGCACAGGGAATAGTGTCGTCACCCAGTGGGTCGTAATCGAATTGAGCTCGGACGTAGATCTGCGTTGTTTCGGATAACCGTAACCGGAATCAACAAAGAAAGAATGAAAACCGCGTTACAAATAATGATGCAACACCGTTACACGGCTAGTTTATTGAACATGCCAAAGCTAACAATAGGGTAAAGGAAAAACTGAAAGTAATTTTGAAATTTAAGAAAGACTAAATAAATATTTAAAAAAACTACTACTAGCGCAAACAGAAGAAAATTGAAAAAGTATAATATGTGCTAGGTATATATTTTTTTTTACTTGGGAGTAAAAAAAAAAATAAAAATAAACAACAAAGGGAGAGATACGTCAATAATAGCATGCAGTCAATCAAAGTTTCTACATCAAACAGAAGGCGAGAAGAAGAAAAAAAAAAAAAAGATGGAAGATGCACGAGAACCAAATCCATTATCAGTCCACCCACTGCATCTCCAACGGTTTCCTTTTTCTTCCGCATTTCTCATTTATTTATTTGATTCGAGTACCAAAAATAGAGCATGCGTCAATTATAGGAGGGGGAGAGAGGAAATAGAGTGAGGAAAGTCGGCTCTGAAGTAATGACTCGTATTCTTTCCTTGTGCAAGTAGTGGAAATGATGGAGAGTTGTGGTGACAAATGTAAATAAGGAACGAATCAACCCAATACTTTTCCACTGCAGAAAGGAGACAATCCGCCCCCAAAAAAAAGGAAAAGAACAGAAAACCATGAAAAGAGAGTAGAAAAACAAGGAACGAAATAAAAGTTTAAGTTTTTACTTTTTCCCGGTAACAAATAAAATTACCAGAGAGAGGACAAAAAGCAAAATGAGAAAGATAGCCCCCATTCAACTAAGAGTTGTTAAAAAGTAGAGAAGATTGATCGATTGTCATGAGGCAGTACTTACAAGAACCGGCTGTGGATTAATCCTGAATAACTGTTGTTGGGAAGCGGGAAATTGAACGAGATGCGAGAGAAAGCGAGAGAGAGAGAAAAAAAGAGAGGTAGAAAGACTGTAACAACACGCACACACTCAGACTAAGACTGGCCAAAAACGAAACATCAATATAGATCTCCCGTTCAGCTATCTTGTATATAAAAATATTTGTTCCCAATATCTAGACAGACAAGCCAAATTAAACCAAGTTGTTCCCTATTTTTTCTATCATCTATATGTTCAATTTTTGCGCTTCTTTTATCTTTTTTTTTATTTCCTTCCCGAATGCAGGAAATAAAAGTGAAAGGAAACGGAAAACAAGAAAAATGAACACCATCAAGAAAGTGGAATGAAGTCTTTCGAATCGAAAGTTTGCCCATGCATAATTGCATTTCACCGCAGAGATGAAACAGCCAATTGCTAGCATCTTCTACTTCTTTTCCAATTTCCTATGGTCTAAGGCACTCTGTTCACAATCATGTACTCGAATATCACATGGAAATGCCTCTCGTTCTTCGTTTCATTTTTCAAACTTTGAATATTCACAACGAGAGAGAGAGCTGCGTTGAAAATACCTACTCCCATTGACTGAGGCCCATTTCGAAGAGTGGCCAACGGAAGTAGATAGAGATAACGATTAGTGAAAGTCGTGTAAAGCACCGAAATGAAGGTGGGAAAAGGAAGGATGGAAAAATTTTTTTTTTTTCATCTTAAAGCCGGCCGTCGTTCAGTCGACGGAAGCGGCAGAACTGGAGGATAAGGGACGAATGTGTTTGAGGAAAGGATAGAGATCAGAGGGACGAGCGTAAGTATGGATGAATCGAGATGGATGTTGTCGTACCTCACACGGTGGCGGGGCGCTCCTGTACGACGGCACGATCTTGAAGGTGACCGATCCACGGGCTTCGCGCTGCAGCAGCATACAAGGCAACATGAGAGAAGGGAATCCTGAAATCAATACTCTCTCTCTCTTTCTCTTTCCAGCCTTCTACCCACCTCCCCGCTTCTATTTTGCTCCATCATCCCAGCTCACTCCAGTTTCTAAATTCCCTTTTTTTTCCGCCCAATCCCCCACCGTTAACGTTCACACGTCCCCCCCCCTTTTCTTATTTATCCCGCAACGCTATTCGTTCCTTGTTTCATCCGCTTACTGACGTCATAATTTTATTTAAAAATTTCGCTTCTTACGTGATGTGCATAAACTTCCGCTTTCCTATGCGCCCATCGAAACACATCCGCCCACCTCATTTTCCGCTTTCCGATTCACAGAGAAATTGGCAAAAGTTGAGGAATACACACAAAAGCTCAACGGAGTTACCTCAGGCGGCCAAGCTGTACAAGTCTAACTGGGTCTCGTAATGGTAGCGCTAGCTTGGATGGGCGACGGTCGGAGAAAAAACAAAACAAAAAAAAAAAGACTTGCAATACGCTCGAAAAACTCTTTACAACGGCCGACCCTTTTTTTGTTTTTTTGTTTTTTGCTTCTTGCGCTCATTTCCTCCTACTTTCAACAAAAGACGACATCTAACAAGTCCTGGGGCATAAAGTGAATTTTCAAATAAAAAAGAGGGCTGCGAAAAGGGAAAAACATAACAAGGCAAGAAGCTGGCGGTAATTGTTATTGGATTTTTAATTTTCTTCCATTTCTGGATGGAAGAGCGAATAACCTACATCAATCCTCATTGTTTCCGCCTCGAGGTAAAGTAATCTTATCTTTTAAACAGACCACTATTTTTGATCGTTAATCGACAGGAACGCATTGATCTTGAAGCCTTTAACGTTATTTTCTTTTTTTTTTTGGGCCCTTCTCCGAAATTCACGTTGGCCTCGCCTGACTTGAGAAGGCACGCGTGCGCGATACACGTCGACCCCAATCTCTCTCGTGACAGCTGACACCCGAAAAACTAACCGGATTTTATTCCCCTCTTTTAACGGCTATTGCATTTTGCCAACGTTTCTTCTTTCCAAGGCATTTTTACCTAATTCGTTTGCGAAGCCTCATCTGTTTTACTTTCTCGTCCTACGCCTTTGCCCACGCCAAACGGGATCATCAATGCGTACGCTCAAACAAAATGTTTCATCCTACGATTTTTCCTCAAGCTCCGGATTTGGAACTATATCGAGACGGCCTTTTTCTGCTCTTACCCTGCTGATCATAAAAATCTCTTTTCATTATGTATTGTCACACTACTCGCTACTGGAAACTGCTCCGGCACAGCTTTGTTTCGGAGTTCCGACAACGTCCCAACAAAAAGTGGGGGCGATGTCACTATTTCAAAAGCATCGGCCCACAGACGTGGGTGAGCAGCTGACGCTCTACAAAGTACGATAGTATTCTACTGGTTTCGATTACTGCCACCACCACTCGGACTAGTCTACAACGCGCGCTAAACTAGTGGCTTTTCGTATGCCGGATGAGAAAGCAATTACAACCATCAGCTGCAACTGGCAACATTTTTTGTTTTCCCACTATAAATAAAAAAAACAAACAAAAATCCATCGGCAATGCATCCTAAAGAAAAATTGCTACTCGATCATTGCCACTTGGGGCATTTACTAACCCGTACAAATTGATGCACGGATTTCAGACGGGGAAGGCCTACATGTATAGGACAGATAAACTTATAATTCACTCGATTCCGAATTAAAGCTGATTAATTACTGCCCATCTCCGCAGATTCCCTACGGCCCCTCCCATGCGCGAGTATTTAATGACGCGTTCAAAAATGGCCGGAGCTGAGATGACGCCCTAGCACGAAAAAATTCTCCCCTCAATATCTGTTTCATTACTATCATCCTGGCTGCCGAAAATTCTTGCATTTAACTAAATGATTTATAAAAAAGGGTAAATACCAGAATTTTCTGTAGAGCATCGACGCTTTTGTTGGCCACTGGCATGCTGTTTATCTCACGAATCTCGTCGCCAACGTGCAGCGTCGCCTGTCGGTGAATCATGCCTCCGTGCATGATGCGCGCAACAATACAACGTCCATCTTCTGTAACCTTTAGCGTAATACCCTAGAGAAAGAGAATATCATTCAGTGCGAATGCCGGGAAAAGCAAAAACAAAAACAGCCATTCTATCCATCGATCGGCGTCGATGTTAACAACGATATAAGAGGCCAAGTGATGACCGACGTGCACAACAAGAAGCGCGTACGCAGCTATCGATCCACGACGGGGTGTTTAAATAAATATATATGGCAAAGCAGACGCGGCATGGCGCAGCATTCTCATTGTGTTGCAGTTTTTCCTTTCGTTTCTTTAAACTAAAACACGTACCATTGGCTCATCTGTATTCTTCTGGAACTGGACCAAGCGGACCCGAGTGACGTGTTCCAAAGGTTGAACATCTCCATTTGCAGTTCCTCCAGTCACGCCGCCTAGACTGCTGTCTGGTCTGGCTAGTCCGTCAAGGGCATGACTACCGTACAAGCCACCCATCGATGTGGATCCAGCAATGGATGAATGACTGAGGTATACGGGTGGCAATAGAGGCGGCGGTGTCACCCGAGCTCCTTCCGAATCTTCGCCATAGAATTCGTAGCCAATAACATCGTGCGCTTGCAGCAAGGCCTACAAACATAAAAATAAAATTGATATTGTAGCTTAATAGGAAAACGGCTATTTTTTTATTTTTATTTTTTTTTTATCGCGATAACAAGCCCTGGCAGTTATGGAGTGACATGTCGACTTTCTGGATACGGCAACTTTCTTCTCTCCCCTCACTTCTCAGAAGTCGAACAAGTCCCCCTCTTTTGTCAACGGCCATAAAGTCAAAGGATGATGCAGTGCAAATGAAGTGGAAGTCGAACTCTCATAAAACACTAAAGAGAGGACGTGCTTAGCTTCCCGAGCCAAAATGCGAGAAGAAATATGGCGATACATACGACAAAAATACAATGACGCCAACGATACACGGAATCGTCAAAATGCGATTATGAAAAGTTGGCAATTGTGGAAATGGCTTTGATTACACACAGCACATGGAAGAACCTAATAATAAAAAAAAAAAAGCAAGGAAGAACGGCCTGTCAATTCCAGTCTATTACAACTTCGCCATACCAACTTTTACTCCCACTAGACTTGGATTGGTTACCCTCTTTCGCTTTTCCTCATTCTTTGCTTTCACCAGTCGTTCACAGAGCCTCTCTCTTCTTTACACGTTGCCGCTTTTATATGTACACAGTGAAAAACGAGCTTTCAGTATGTGAATCAAACGTAACTGGAACCGTGGCCGAAACGGTATTACTTTTCGTGTTGCTCCGGTGACGTTATAAAAACAGAGTTTCCTTTTGGCTCTCATTTTGTATACATATCCTTTGGATCGTGTTGCCTGGGTGGGCGTTATTGCCCGCGATCCTAGGTTGATCCTTCGCTTCATCGGCACGTTTATCATTCACCAGGGATGATGGAGCGCTCTTTTTAGGATCTCCGGTTACCTATTGATTTGTTTGCAGCGTTGCCCGTCTCCTTCTTGCTGACAAATAATTGTCCGAAATTGGTGGAAGGCCACCAATTATCAAGATCGAAACACGCTCTCCAAGAGAAGGCAGACTGCGAGCCGAAGAAAACAAGGGAACATGGATGGCTGGTTGCATAGACAAGCCAAGTGTGCGCGTCAAAGAGTCAGCGAGGACGTTAAGATGGACCGCAACACACAGCATTGTCATACTACCCTCAAGCGATCATAATGAAGGACCAACGAGGAAAAGAAAAAAAGAAAAAAGAAAAGAAGGATCAGGGGAAAAAGAAGAAAATTGGCGAAAGAGACAAGATTTCGGGCCAGCCAGCTGTTATCTGTCTATTCCATTCCGGCATCCAGTCGATAATAATGACGAATCCCCTGTTTAGCTCTCCCCGCGATCAGACTTGAGGAGGGTTTGGACTGGCGGTTAGCGAGGCGTGCATATTACTATAGTAACGATGTCCGCGGTTGACGGGAAAAAAGAAAAAATAGGAATCCATACTGCGTCTTCATCACGAGCCAAATATTTTGCGCTTGGATGAAAGATTTAGAATTTACTCGGAAAAAGGAATAATCGTTCCCACCGTTGCATCTGTTTTCTAAAATTCAAGTTTCCAGAATTCAATTACATTTTCTATGCATTTAAAAAGGGAGGCAAAAAAAAAAAAAAAAAAAAAAGGCCACACTAATCTCACAATCAAATCAACTTCCCTGACAACAACTCTTTTCGTTCAGACCGGCGGACAACATTCGCTGTCGGGATGCTCTCAAAAGCCTTAAACAATGCGATGCACTGCTGTGTGTGCCCACACAATATCAGTAGTTGTTACTGTGTCCATCCGCCGTTTTTCCGTTGATGTCTACGCCAAAAAGTGAATAGCGACGAAATGAAAAGAGAGGAGGCAAAACGAAAGAGAAGAGGGATTTCCATTTTCAGCCTTTCATTCTTTAGCCAAAGAACCCGGCGCTTTTGGACGGGATGTATCGATCGCGTCGCACAATACCTCACTACACGATGCCATCGCGCTTATCCCGCTAGACATCTATTTGACCATCTATTCTGATGTAAGACACGGCCGCCTTTTTGCCCGCCCACGACCAAAGGTTATCACCATTTTATTTTACGTATATAACAAGAATCAAATGCGCTGAAACTCCCATATAGTAGCTTTCCTATTTTTACGGATCGCACGTTATCTGCCGTCTATAACGTTCTTTCCTTCCGTTTCGTCTTTGCAAATTCTTTCTCTTTCAAATCTTTTTTTTTTTTTGAAAGTGAGAAGAAGTTTGTCTAGGGAGTAGTATCGCGGTGACCGCCCTGGAACATTGGGTTCCTCCGACTATTCCCTGCGTGACAATTTGTGTTTTATGTAAGCGTCAGGCTGCCGTTATTACATATTGCAAATGGCAAGTGACCAGGCAGCAGCCACAAAAAGCCAAGTACGAGGAGGCCCAAGAGTGCTCTGCTGTCTAACAGGGCCAATCATGGCAGGCAACGATGATGAAACACGAATTTCTATCCTTTGTAGAAGTCAGATAAAAGGGAGAAAAGAAAGAAAAGACAAAAAGAGACAACTGAAGCGCTTCTCGCAAAACTAAGAAAACGTGTCGGTCAGTGTGATTGGATGCAGGACAACGATCAGAGACTGCTGGAGAAGCAGAAACGGAAATAGAATAGGAAATGAACCGCCCCAAAGTCCAGGAGGGGCCAGGAAGCGGAAGAATGGAACTTCAAAGGTAATACTGATAAGAATCGAACGACTAGCTCGTTTGAGAGTTTAATCAACAAAAATAGCGCTCCACTCTTTGTCAGCAATTTTCTGCCTTTCTAGTCAAGTTGGCAAGTTGATTAGAAAAATTCAGCCGCTTCTTTTAATACAACGAATGCAATTTTACAGCCCTAGGAAAGCGGAACAGAGAAAAACGAAAAAGAAAAACCCTCTAAAAATAACGAAAGTCGAGACGAGACATGGTGGCGGACAAAAACAAATCATCTTCATCCTAGCGCGTTTCTTCTTCTTTCTTTTTCATTTCTCCCCCTACCCGCCTGTCACCGTTACCAGATATGAAACATTTGGACCATAGCGCCCTAACGCATGCACATGCACAGCGTGTCCACTTTCAGCGCTGAATTCCGTCCGCGTCACGGGATTTGTCGCATACTTTTCTTTTTTACACTTCCAGTCAACCGTTTTTTTTTTTTATTCAACAAAATACACGTTTCTTTCAAAAGGCAATTACTTTTCTTTTTTCTTTCGCTTTCCTAGCACTTTCTTCTTTAAAGTCTTTGTATTTGATGTTGACAAGGCAACGCCAACGCAAATCCCTCCTCGACAAGAAGCTAAATGTTAAGTTAGGGAATTTTGTTTGAATTGGGAGCTTGCCTCATTTTTCTTTCTTTTTTACTCGAATGGATTTTAGTTTTGGCATCTTCCCAAATCAAGGGTGCAAACTAAACCCAGCGTAATTTTCACACCTAGATGCACATGTGACGATGATGACAACGCAAATCCCTCCTTGTTCTTCGTCCCTTTGGTAATGGATTAAGAAGCACGACTCTACCACCACAAATCGAGAGAAAAAAAATTGCGACAAGTCTCGCGAAATATATACAAAACACGTAATCAGAGTTAAAGTAGGCCTTTCGTGTCCTTTTGGATGTTTTTTTTCCCCCTTACGTTTCTGACTATTTCTTTAGTCTGTTCTTTTTCGGGGCCCCAATTCTGTTGTTCATTATTCTCATCACTGCCACGGAAAAATAAAATATCCTGAGGGTGAGAAGTAAGGAGGAAAAACATGGAAAAATATTCACGACGTCTATGGCCTCATCCCACATCACTAGAAATGAAAGGCTGCAACGAGCAGATACAGTATTCTGCGGATGCCTGGCTCGTCAACGCACGGACATTGTTTGATAAGAGAACTGTGCCAAAAAAATACGGTCTGGGTTTCCCTAATAAAAAAGCAGCTCGTCCTTTGAATCGACTCTCCCAAATTAACTCTATATCCAAGGCAATCAGCGCTTGATGTCAATGCTGCATTCCAAATACACTCCAAGCTCGTAAAAGTACGCCCTCAACGTGCGGGATTTAATGATAGCGACATGCGAAGACGGTCGACTAGATGAAGCGATCTTGACGAGAATCGATTTTTTTGGCCGCTATTTTTTTTTATCGCCAGGAAGATAAAAAAAAAATAATAATACTGCCATCGTATTGAGCTAGACGAAGAAGTGAAG
This sequence comes from Daphnia carinata, assembly GCF_022539665.2. Classification (NCBI taxonomy): domain Eukaryota; kingdom Metazoa; phylum Arthropoda; class Branchiopoda; order Diplostraca; family Daphniidae; genus Daphnia; species Daphnia carinata. The sequence continues at coordinate 7,905,252 of NC_081337.1, forward strand.
AAGCAAGTAACGTAGTTGGGATCTAATCGAATCCGACCCGTCGGCGGAAAAAAGGAAAGGATTTTCTACAAAACAATGACAAGCAAAAAGGCAAAGGCACTAAGACGAGAGAAAAATAGAAGACTGATGGATGGAAATGAATTAGTTTTTTTCCCCCTCTTTTCACGACAAGCGAAAACGGAGGGTCACCTACGGCGCTTTTTACTAAATCAAAAGAAGGCTAAGTGCGAAGAGTGCAAGTGTCGTATGTCAAGGGTTTCTCGGTGTACGCGATTCATATTTATGTTTTTGCTTTCTCATTTTGTTGCCCAAACTCAAGAGACGGTTCACCCTATATCGATCAATAAAGAGAAAAGATGGAGACGGCAAGAGAGTAGTGCACAAGGCAATGTAAGCTCGACAACTTGGTGTGAGAGCTGTGAGAGTAGTGATCCACACGCCATAGTAACTATCTAGATGTTCGAGTTTCTCGCTAGAACATGAATCCACACACACACAAAAAAAGAAATATGCGCACTGGTTGAACTCGGCAGAATACACGCAACCCAGTATTCAATGCATAACCTATACAACCGTTACAAACTCGGATTAATGGTGACAGGACCCTATTCCGGCGGCTAACGTTCTTTCTTTTCCTGAACTTGAAGCAGAGCGCACGCACACATACAAAGAAAAAGAAAACAACAGATATTTCAAAATGGTTGATCAATTGGCTGTTTTAGGGGTTTACGACGCACGAAAAAGTCTGCTGTGCGACACGTCAATAAACGAATGGTCGTTACGTCAATTGTTTTGTTTGTTTCTTGTCTAACTGAATTGCGGTAGGTCTATAACAAAGTCAATAGTTCAGTTACAGACCCAATGTATAAGGACAACTGTTCAAACAAAACACTTGCAAGATAGCAATCCTCGAACAAGCGCATTTTAACTGCCTTGTCAACAACACTAGTTTTTCTTCCGCTGGAGGTAATCGTAACAATGTGACACAACTTATCCGTACCTCTTCGTCACCCTCGGTCTCTCTGGTAATTGAAAAAGAAACCCAGCTCACCCTTGTCTCTACTCCAAAGCAAAACGACAACCGTTTTTTTTGGTCACAAAGACGCCCACACACACTTCCTCAATCTCGTTCAGTATGCACCATCAAAATGCTTCGGGGGCATCGTATGCTAATGATCAGGCGATACCGGCCAATATCGCCCTTTTCCTTATAGCGCTTATGTCACCGGAAACCCTGTTGGTATTATAATTATGGGCTTCTAAAAGGAACATGAGGAACGGGCGTATAAAACTTTCGCATGCATTTCTAAGTGTCGGGAGGATTACTGGAAAAGCCAGCTCACAACAAGGATCAAAGTCATCTTCTTTAGATTTTTTTTTAAAACAAGCTTACTACACCCACGGTCTGATAGAGGTCTTCATCTTCAATGAATGTTAATCACAATTTTCAAGCATACGGACCTCATTTAGTCTATTCTCGCTCACACGAAGCCCCCCGACTGCACTGTTCCGCTTGCTCTGCCTTCCAATTCCGCTCTCGCCTCCAGAGAGATGCAACGGAAGACAAACGTCATCCATCACAAATAGGAGGCGGTAGATCGGTGGCAGTTTCGTAATGAAATAAAAGCCACGAGAAATGGCCTGGGAAAACCCTCAAGGCGGTAACATGGAACTCGAGATGCAATGATCATAATGAAATGCTATCCATAAGATTGGGTGGAGACGGCCAAGGGGCTCAAGCAGACGGACAATAACATTCTCTTTCTTTTTCATTTGCCTTGCTTACTGGTTGTGTGTTCCGTCGATGAAGGGAACGACTAATGGGCCGTGGTGGCCGCGGGTTGAATTCTTGGCTCAAGTGAAGCGGATGGTGTCCACCGTGTGGCAAGCTACGAAGCGGAGCCGGCGGCGGAAAGTATGATTGGTAACTAGGGCCGGGAACACCATGCTCATCCAGCCAGTAGCGAAACGGGCTATGCACTGGGCAACCCGTGTGGGGGCCGACATGTTCAGAATAGTTGCCCGGATAATAATCAGGTGGGGATTCGGCACGGCGCTGTGGACGTGGATGATAATACTGCTGCTGACGATGCTGACTTTGATGCTGAAGAACATGATGTTGCGTTTGTTGCTGTTGATGATGAGGGTGCGTGGCAAATGGCTGATGCGGGTGCGCGTGTATTTCTCGCGGAAGCGAATGATGAAGATGGAATTGTTGTTGTTGTTGCTGTTGGTGATGGTGATTGTGGGGATGCTGCTGTGGCGGAGGTGCCGCCGGCTGGCCGTAATATTGCGGGTGCTGTTGGTGCTGACGCTGATGAACGGGCGGCCATAATCCTCGACCTTGCATGGTGGCCGCTTGACCAGCTGACCGCCAGACCGGAATGAATGCGATCGTCGTAATCGAACAAATCGAAGACCGCCGCCGATTGGCTAGATCGTGGATTGGCTACGGCGTAGCAAAACGATAAAAATACTACGCTGTCTCGAGCGATGCGGTCAAGTGATCGATGGGCACTGACTACGGCAAAAGAAGAAGGACAAGGAGGAGGAGGAGAGGGAGCACGGGCTACTCCTATCGGGGCACAGTTTTCAAGCCAGGGATTTCGCACGAACTGCATACTACACGAGAGCGCCGAGCAATAGTCGAACACTATCCATCTTGACTAGACAAGTTGACTTTGTCCAACCGACAAAGACGAGCTCTTTTCAAACGGAACACGATACGCAAATGCCGCTATCAATAAATAATCAAAAAAATTTCGCGTTTAACGAGATGGCTGAAATTGCGCACTTTTATCACGATCGACTTTGAGCGTCGGTGAACTACGTGCGAGTGCCAACCGACAAACTAGTTATCCCACGAGGCTGGCCAAGAGTAGCAGAAGTTGAACAAAAAAAAAAGACACGGGCGGTGGCCAGGCAAACGAAAAACAACAACAACAAAAAAGAACACTAGTGAAAAAGGGTGAGGGTTTGTCGGCAGCTCCGCATGAACCGCTAGCCGAGCTCACTCTGGCGAACGTGAATGTAAGACGGCTACGATAGTACCAACACGAGCAGCTGGCGGAGGCGAATGATCGTAGTGGAGGACGGAGACGGGGAGTGAGGGGAAGAGAACGAGAGAAGGAGAAAAGGGGTTAAGAGATCCAGCCATCCAAACTGGCGGCGCCTGCGTCCAGCGCCACCAAAAAAAAAAGGCAGACAACCCAAAAGATAGATGAATATCGAACGAAAGAAAAAAAAATCACGATAAAATAAAAATGCCGAGGATAAATGAGGGGATGCGAACCCGAGGAAGGGAGAAAAAAATAAATATGAAAAAAAAACCTTGAAAGAAGATTTTCTGTTGTTTCCCCCGCCAACGCCATGCAAGTGGGTGGTGGTGCGGACACGGACCTAAGATTTTGTGCACTACTTGTACTTTCGGATTATCCATCCGGGCAAGCAAAACAACGTAGGATAAAAGGGTTCTTCGTAATAGCGTCCAGCGGTACAAGCAACAACAATAAAAAAAAAAAAAAGAAGCGAGTGCCCAGTCTTGTGCATCCTTGCATTATTTTCGTTCTGCAGAATTTAACGGAGCACAAATTTTTAATGCGTTGCCTATGTACTACAGGCCGGCGACAAAAGATGTCCGCAACAAAAAGACGAAAAAAAAAATAAAATAAACGAGGTTCGCCTAGCATCCAAAAAGAAATAAGATGAAACCTTCACTGATGAAAACAACCTCTGGGAATCGACGACGATCGGACCCTCACAACAAAGTCTTTTCGCAATAGGTTAACGTAACCCATACACTAAAAAGGAGAAGCGGCTAATCTAGTCGAGTGCTCTTACGTCCCATTGGAGACACGAAGACGGACGAAAGGATAAGGGATTTTCAACACCCTTACATAAAAGTTAATATTAAGTCGGTTGAAACTCACCTTTAGAAAGGGGTTGGCGAGGACGTCACGAAGTTCACGGACGTCATGGCTATCGCGTATGGAACGCGGCAATTCCCGGAGGACGTCGCTGGCCTGACGGTATCGTTTCACGGCGTCTGACGTAGCTAACCGATGAGATGGCGACGCTCGGCAGCTGATCTTGTCGTACAACTGAGGAACCAAAAATAATACGCCTGTTAGAATCATCGAGATTTCTATCATTGTCAACACTTCGATTGAAAAGCTAGACAAACCAAGAAGAGTGTCGATAGTACCACTGAAGACAGAAAAATTCGTTTCATAGGGTTGACGCTTACCGGAAATGAAATTCAACAACAAAAATTGGAAGATTGGCTAGGTGTGATAGAAAAGAGAAAAAGAAGAAACGGTTGAGTTGGGAACTTGGGAAACCCAGGAGAGAGCGGAAAGCTCTTTGAGCCAGAAAAGAAGATCCCGAAAGAACATCTTTCCTTTTGCTACCATGCAGGAAAGAATAACGAGAAAAGTTATGAATGTAGACACACAGGAAGAGACGAAGTAGGCCAAAGAGAAACAATGAATCGATACTAGAAATGCCCTTTGAGATAGAAAACAAATACGAGACGAGCAAAAAAAGAGTTGCGTATGCTGCTTTTAATATACATTTACTCTTCCATTTCGTACCGTCAACAGTGAATGCAGTCTGGAACTACTGAGCACTTGGCGCATGCTTTCAACATCTCTTTGAATCCACGGCGTGTCCTGAAGAAACTGGATCTCATCAATACTATCGAGTATGGCGTTGACAGCATCTAAAGGGATGAGACAAAACTGAAGTTTAGTATTGAATGCGACTTGTCACGTGTCGTCAATTGTAAAACCAATTGACGACACGTGACAACTAAGCAATAAACAAAGCAACCTTAAACTTCGCAATAGACTAACGGAGAAAGACCTGATCAGTGCTAAAAACGTTTCTCAATTCCCCGGTAAAGTTTTATATTAAAAAGAACCCATCAGCTTTACGTTTGGGCACTGTAATTTGCATTTCACATAAAACTAAAGCTATTCTAATGCGGCATCTCTCACACTGCAGGCATCCAGCAAATGTTGCTAATCAAAGGAATTCAATCGGGGCAAGAGCCTCTTTCTGAATCAAAGGAGGGACGCCCATCCGTTGGTTAAATCCTTTTCTTTTTGTTTCTCTTAGCTGAAATCCTCTCTAGAAGAGTACACGAACCGCGACTCTGAAACCACAAATGGACCTGGAGACACCAAACCATAGAAAGCCGACTATTCCATTGACTTCCGCCGCTAGCCATAAAGGCGACTCAATTTGTTAAGGCAGACTTTTTACGACCGATAAATTTAGCCTTTCACGGAATTACGGCATCATCCAAGTCTGGCAACAATAGGCCTGTACATATTATTGGCGGCGATATATGGACGAGAATTTCATTTTAGAAAGTAAAAAGACATCAGTTCTGCCTGTGAAAATGTCGGTGGAGAAGCAATTCTATATAAGGACGGTTTCACGACATTTTGTTTCAAACTTCTAGTATTTAAAGCTTGTTTTCACGTTTTAAATTCGCCAAGCGATGTACGACTAGCCAATTTCTTGTTCAATGTCTTCCGCAATCCTCAGTTCAGGAGTTTATGTTCGTTCGCAAGAATTTATTTCAAAAACTAATAACAGATTGTTAAGGTGCCACTTACGATTGGATATGGATTCATCTTCATCAATGTCAGAAAAGGCGTCGCAGTTGGGATCTAAGGAAGGATGTCCCCACTTGATGGAATTGGCTGTGGCCACGATCAAACTCTTGAGTTTCCGACGCGCGTTGAATATGCGCATCTCTTCCACTGTAAGATGAAGGTGGTCTCTGGAGGCGCACTTGTCTCGGTTCTGTATACAAATCAAGCAGTCAAGGTTAGTTTTTTTTTCATGAGTGGTACCTACATCACATGCGAGAATAGTTCAAAATTCACCTTAAGCCACCGGTGTTCCAAAGCTTCGTGAACCGATAGGCGATCGTTTTGGTCGACGCACAGAAGCTGCTGCAGTAAATCCTTTGCGTGGTCACTTATGGCTCCCCAGACCGGCGCATCGAACTGCAAGATTAGCCGGAGAAATGCACACAATTTTTAAAGGATCAAAACTTGAAGACCTTGAAACAAATTTACGGCATCCACTTACGTGCAGTTCCCCACTGCAGATGGTGTATCTGAGAGATTCATCCGTGCCCAAAAAGGGTTGTGTACCGGATAAAAGGATATGGAGTAGGACCCCCGCACTCCATATATCCGAGGCTTTACCATGTGGTCTATTTAACGCCATTTCAGGACTGATGTAAAAACTATCGCCCAATCGACCTACAAAGAAACAATACATAAACTCCAATGTACGATGGAAAAGCAAAACACCGTGGCAAACCTGATGTCGCTACATCTTCGTCGGTAACGCGCTTAGCGCATCCGAAGCCCGCCAGTTTTACGGGTGCCGAATTTTCTTTATTTGCTAGCAGAATGTTATGAGGCCGTAAATCTCGGTGGATAATGTCGTGATCATGGCAGTAACGTAGTGCCTCAAGCACCTGACGAAAATAATGGCTACATAGCCATTGCAAAGAAAAGTTACATTTTTTCAAGGTCCCTTACCCATGAATTTTTCTTCACATACCTGGCTACAGCTTCACTATAAACAAAACCAGATGTGGCACGTTTAACAATTTCTATACACAAATCAGCTCCCTCCATTCTACATAGAATAAACCACACTTATAAGTTAGTAACAACTACAGAATCTGAATTATAAAACTTACAACTCATAGACCATGTAAACCATTCCTTCAGAACTGTAAGTTTCCAACAACTCGACTATGTGAGGATGCTTAAGCATGTGGCATATGGTGGCCTCCAGTTTAAGATCTGTACAGAATACATTTTTTAGGCAATTAATCAAAAAGACAAAAACAGAATCAAAACTTACTGTCAAGGGTAAGTGATGGAATGGCAGTAAATTTGGCTGCATCAACAATTTTTACAGCAAAGTGCTGTGCTGTTAATCGGTGGGTGCAGCGCCTTATAACACTGCAAGATCCCCTAAGATTAAGCACATTTTATATTACATGTGAAAAAAGAGTTTTCGGGGAAAAAGTACCTCCAAATAACTTCTTGCAACTCGTAAGCTTCATCAAACAAAATATCATCTTCAGTCATTTTGAAGCTTGTAGAACACTGTATAAAAAAATAAGAAAGAACAGTTTGTAGCAGATGGACACAAATCTCTGTTGTTCTTATTCTGTGGATGCATTAACTTAGTCAACCAACCATTTCCTGATCAAATCATGCTCATTTCCAGCCTAAAAAGGAAATGACAAGTAAACCCCCTACCCTACAACTCCTCCCATGATAAACATAAGATTCTAAAAGAATTTGATCACAGGTTTACTAAACATTCCCCTCCCCTTCAACTGCAGCAATAATATTTCCCCACTAGCATGCTGTTTCCTGTGACTGGTGCCAAAAAACGCCCATCCCCTTCTCCCGGTTCGAATGTACGATTTGAAACAAACACGATCATATTGTAATAAATAAATGATAGGTACTCACACCAACAAATTGGTCCAAATAAAGAACAAAACGTCACGAAACAAACCCTACTAATAAATGTACAATAAGTCGTTAGACCATTCTTGGACGACGCCTTGCGTTGTCCATTACACACATAGTCGAGAGCAAAGCAGACATGACTACAGACTTCGATCTTCCTTCCATCCCGGGCTAGGCTACAGCGACACGGGTGTCCTCTCACGGAACTATGTTTATGCCTAAATTTGTTCGCGAATTAGCGTATTTTAAAAAAATTTTGATTGCAAAGAATCTGTAGGAGTTGAATGATGCACCTTCCAAATTTACAATTCATAGAGAAACATGATTGACGGCGATATTACATTGAAACAATAACTTCCCAATTCTTTTTTCCCGTGAAATTGAAAGTAGGCAACAAGACAAGCAAGAAGGGACTATCATTTTGCGCCGACTTAAGCTGATGGTCAGAACAAGCTTCGTACCGTGCACCAAACTCCTTACCTTGTGTATTGAAAAACAGCTTTTCGGAGCTTTTGTTATAGAAGATTTGGCGGTTTATTACGATTAACCCACTAAGCGTGTCAATAACGACTTGTCATAACAAGTTTTAATTTTTGTTAAGGTAACCTCAAAATGCTTACTCGGGGTAAAGTTCATAATATTTCGGACGGGGCAAACTACCAAGACTGTGAAGACAAAGAGGATGATGAAGAATTGAACGACGACAATTCTTTTGAAAAAAATTCTTACTCTACCAAGAATAGGCCAAGTGAACGCAGAGAATCATTTCGTTCCAGTTCAGCTCATCGAGTGAAGCGTACCCCCTCTGCAGATTGTGCAAACCAATCACCCATTTTGGTTAGCAAATGCTTGTAATTATAGCACAGGAATCACGAAATTGTATGCTAATTGCTTTCTATCTCATTATAGAGAAATCAACATTCTTCAAGATCATCTTCTAGAAGAGGTTGCTTTGTAACAGATGTGTCTTCAGAGGATACTCCGTTGTCAAAGCGTCAAATGTTAAGTGCAGAAACTAAAAGAAAACGCTTGGTGTTGGTCAATACAGAGGAAGCCTCAGAAGAAGCAGAAGCCAAGCTTAACAGTACAGAAGAAAGCAACGATGAAGATGTAAATATAAGAGGTCAAAGAAAGTACTCTGTTGGAGAAAGTGAAGCAGAAAAACAAGATGAAAGTCATGATGGAGTGCGCAGGAGCCAGAGAGCAAAGAGGCAAATCTATGCCAATTACAATGACAGTTGGATTTTTACAGAAAGAACTGTCAAGGTAAAATCTAACAATTACCTTTGTAGGAAACTAATAACTAAACATGAGTGTTGATTCACTCAGGGGTATCCTGCAATCAAGGAAGAGGGCAACACCAAAGAAGGAAACAGCCGGAGGTCGAAGCGCCGTAATCTTGTTGAAAAACCTGAAGAGGACGAGGAAGGGGATGACGATATTGAGGAAGAAGAGAATGAAAGTAGAATTGCTCGACAAATAAATACGGGTCGCGGAAAATCTAAAAATACATCGCGCACCAAAGGAAAGAAGAAAAGTAATGCGTCACGTTATGCAACGTCCGACAACCAGGTGAACCGCTATCACTATTTTTCCCGTAAGATGTGTTCTGAAGATTGCAGTTTATCGTAGGACATGTATACAGAGATCAAGAATAGGCGTCTCCGGTCTTCTGGGACGTCGTCTAGACCTAATTATTCTGGTTACAGCTCGACGGTTATAAACGCCAAGAAAACTTCGGCCAGGATCAAACGACATCGACGCCCACAATATGCTTTCTCTGATGGTATGAGTTTTTTTTTTTTTCAAAAAAAAAGAAAAAAATTTTCAATGAATTTTAAGAATGTTTGACAACTGGTTTAGAATCTGAAACGAAAACCGAGACTGAAAGTCCAAGTGAAGACGAACAACAAGAACCTACCAAAGGGAAACGAAGGGAAGAAATGTCAGATCACAGCCGAGATCCGGATAATGAAGAAGCCGACGTACCTGTTCCCGCTGTAGATGGTGAAAGAATTAAAGGAAAATATACTTTACGCAAGATTCAACCTATTGATAGATATTGTCCAGGTATTAGAATGTATGTTTAGTCGTTGCTACCTCATATTATTTTCGCGTTGCATTTCTGTAGTAAATCAGAAGTCGCGAAACGGATCGCCCTCAAGGTCGCATTCAACTCGCCACACGTTACGCATGGCGTGCAGTCCCGCTCATCGGGCTCAGAGGAAGCGTCGGCAGAAAGCACAGAACGAAAGCACTACCAGCGACAGCAGCAGTAGCGATGAGGAACGCTTTGAACGCAGGAAAAACAAAAGCATGACAAAAGCCAGAAATAGGTTTGAATAAATTTTCTTTAAACGTTGCAATCATAAAGTTGTAAAACTACGTGATGCATAGATGTCTACCGATGAATTTCTCTCCAGATGATTTAGTAACAGGCGTAGTTAAAGAACGCATGAAAATTGGGTCAAGTTTAGCTGATGTAGATCCAATGAAGATCGACCGAGAAGTAACTTTTGAACAAGTTGGTGGATTGGAGACATACGTCCGCAGTTTGAAAGAGATGGTTCTCTTCCCCCTATTGTACCCGGAAGTTTTCGAGAAATACTCCATACAGCCCCCGAGGGGTGTCCTCTTTTATGGACCTCCTGGTTAGTAAAATTGGATAGTTCTCTGATACCCTTAATTCTAAACTTATAAAATTCATACAGGGACTGGTAAAACGCTGGTGGCGCGTTGTTTAGCCAATGAATGCAGCCAAAAGGATAGAAGGGTAGCATTCTTTATGAGAAAAGGTGCAGATTGCCTAAGCAAATGGGTTGGCGAGAGTGAACGTCAGTTGCGTCTCCTCTTTGATCAGGTAAATTTAAAAGTTCGCAAACGAAACAAACAAAATTATTATTGTTTCTCAACAGGCTTACCAAATGCGTCCGTCCATAATTTTCTTTGACGAGATTGACGGCCTCGCTCCTGTGCGTTCAACGCGCCAAGATCAGATTCATTCTAGCATTGTATCCACTCTGTTGGCTTTGATGGACGGTCTCGACTCGCGTGGAGAAGTTATCATTATTGGTGCAACTAACAGATTGGATGCTATCGATCCTGCTCTTCGGAGACCTGGAAGGTATCAATTGTTTTCAATCATTGTTTCTCGAGATTAATTTGATCAGCCATTCATTGGATACAGGTTCGACCGCGAGTTTCATTTTCCTTTACCTTCGCTACCCGCTAGAAAGGAAATTCTAGACATCCACCTTAAAACATGGACTCCGGCTCCAGCACCTAGTCTTGTACAGTACTTATCACAGAGAACTGTCGGATATTGCGGAGCCGATCTCAAAGTAAGCGGTATCTTTTTTCTTTTTGCCATTCGTACTCCGTTACTTCAACGATTGCTTGAATTTGTTGTAGTCCTTGTGTGCAGAAGCAGCACTATTGGCACTCCGTCGGCGCTATCCTCAAGTTTACAATTCTAGAGACAAACTGCTATTAGATTTGTCGCAAATCAACGTAGAGCGTAGGGATTTCGAACAGGCAGTGCAAAGATTAGTGCCCGCCTCCCAGCGCAGTGCAACAGCATCGGGAAAGCCGCTCTCATCAGTTATGGCTCCGTTGCTGGACAATCTTCTTCAACAGCTCATCAAGACAACCCAGCAATTGTTTCCCGAAGGAATAGCCACTCTCAAGCTAAAAGGTGTTTTTTTTTCCTGATGTTTGAGTCGCTAAATTTCATCTCCGATTTCCTCAGGCCCGTTGAGCGGAATCAAGAAGCAAACAAGTAACCAGATTTTTCCGCGATTACTTGTTCTTGGCGATTGTTGTTCCCACATCACGTCAGCTTTGCTTCACTACATGGAACGTTTACCTGTGCATCGGCTAGACCTGTCGACTCTCCATGGATTGTCTGCTCGTTCTCCTGAAGAGGCTTGTGTTCAGTTATTTCAAGAGGCCCGAAGGAACGTCCCTGCTATTATTTATTTACCCCTTGTACGATTTTAATTTTTTAATAATGTAACATTCGCAGTTCCTTAAATTGTTTTCTTACATTTCTAGGTTAGTCGCTGGTGGTTAGCTGTTGGTGAAACAGTTCGAGCCGCATTTTTAACTCAACTCAGCGAGTTAGATCCTGAATTGCCCATTTTCCTTCTAGTAACCAATGATACGGAAATGGATTGTTTACCCGAAGATCTAAGCGAACTCTTCCACGAAGAAGACGACGAGATCTTTAACACGAGACCGTTCACGGTGGAAGAGCGAAAGAAATTCTTCCGTCCCTTAATCCTGCAAAAGTGTTTGAAACCTCCCTTCAAGAAGAAAATTCCCAAATCGAAATTAGAAGTTTTGCCTTTAGCCCCGGCGCCTCCACCGCGACAGTTGAACGAGAAGGAGAAGGAGCAACTGGAGCGGAAAGAGGAGGCTACTCTTCGTGAATTGCGCATCTTTCTTCGCGAAATTCTTGCAAAGATGGCTCGCAACAAGCTCTTCTACATGTTCACCCGTCCTGTGGATATTAATGAAGTCCCCGACTATTTAGATATCATTCGCCAACCGATGGATTTAGAAACTATGATGACCAAAATCGACCAACACGCTTACGAATCTGCTAAAGACTTTTTGACCGACATCGAACAGATTTGCATGAACGCTTTAGAATACAACCCAGACCGGAACCCTGAAGGTAAACCAAACAAACCTGACGTTTTTCTTCTCCTATGTTAAAACTGCCAATTTTTCCCCCGTAGATAAAATGATCCGGCACCGTGCGTGCACTTTGCGAGACACTGCGTATGCTTTAATCAAGGCTGAGATGGACACGGATTTCGAAGAACAGTGTCAAGAAATTTCCAGGACTCGTAAAATCCGGAGAAATAAAATAGCGCCAATTGCCGGTCCGTTGGCGCTACCCGAACCGGTCATGCCCACCATTACGTCGTCACATGACAACAAGGTATGATGTCATCGTTGAGTAACTGATCTTGCTTTCTCTTGAAATTTATGGAGCTTGTTTCTTCATGTAGGGCAATGGGGAAGCTTCCAAGTTGGAAATTAAAGTTGCCAAGGCAAAAAATAGGAAAAGCGGTTGGTCTCACGGGAATCTAAAAAATGCGGCAAAGAAACGGAAAGCGGAAGCCGAAAATGAAAGTCTGATGAGTACTGATTCCTTGATAGCCAATCAGGAAAAGATGCAGGAAAATGGCGTTGACGACGACGTCCAACAAGCGTCCGCCAGTGATGGCCCGCCGGATTTGGTCGGGGATGCCACTCAGGATGATTCACAAGCCAGTGATGCCTTCGATAGCCAACCCGAAATCGAATCTGGGGCCGTGGTGCCTGCAACTGTTTCGAAGAAGTCGGTAATCATCAACGTCGATCATCTTGAATCCTTGCTGGACACGATAGCCACCAAAACGGAGAACTGGAACTTGGAGAAACTGTTGCGACTATATTCGAAATTGTCAAAATTAATTGATCGATACACGAAACTTTGGGATCGAAAGCGATTGGTTGAGGTAAAGTACAAATTGAAATGGTCGTATGTTACTTTTGATCAAGTTGCCAATATTAATTTGCAGGAAATTAAACAAGTGCTGGGTACCTGTAGATGAAGCTCCAACCAGCAGAGATGGTCACGTTACACGCGGGCGGATGAAATGGAATGGCGTCCCTAAAAATTTTTTATTTCGACCTCAGGGAATTTCTGGTGGCGAGTTGAATCGTATCGCCCTGATGCCAAAGTCACATTTTGGTAGTCGTCGTCCCGTCGCCAAACAATACTATGAATTTTATTATGATTCTCCCTCATGGCCTTTGATTTTCGCAAGAAATTATTATTTTTTTTTTTTCAAAAATAACAACTGGCGTTTTCACTCATGGTACGTATGGCGTTTCCAATACAGCAAACCACATGGTTTACTTTTTAAAATTTCCATTTGCTACCTTGATTGTTGTAACGACAGTTAACTGCAAGTGGCCGAACTTTTGGTATTTATAGCCATTGTCGTTTGAAGGTCAGGAGACGTTTTTCTCGTCTTTTGCGTGTGATTTCCCAGTGTTATCTTTCGGAGAAATTGAACGTTTTAACTCATTGGTTTCGTCCATTTAACGTATCGATACACTGCTTTAAATAGACCTGTTGTCCTCGGCATGGGGCTCAGTACGTTTTGCATCAAGCTATCAGATACTTCCGAGACTATCAACACTTCCAAAATATAAAAACTAAACAGAAAAATGCCAGTGTTTCCATCAAAATCGACAGCCATCTCAGATCTAGTGCTAGCATGTTCGTGCATCTGGTCGCTCTATTCGATTTACGGGGGTATGCCCAGCATCGGATTGAAAGCTCGCGATGGCGGCATGGCCTCCAATAATTTGGCCAGCGTTTGGTTTGCCCTAACTCTGGCCGCATCACTGCTAGGCGCCTTCCGTTTCCGTAAGCTATATACAGCAGTTTGTTGTTTACATGTTGCCAAAAAAGCAAATACCTATTGATCCGTCCATTATCAAATGTAGTGAAAAGGCAGTTCTTTGATCGCTTGGCGCCCATTCACGATCTGTTGTCCTGGTTGGTGCTAGTCATCGGGCTTCCTTGCTTGGCTTCTCAATTTTACATGAACGCCGGCCTACCAGTTCTGGGAAACCTGCACCTGCTGCTCATTTTACCACCTATTCTCTCTTGGCTCGGCAAAGATCAGTAAGTGTCTCTATCGGCCGTCTCGTTTTGTTCGGGTTATTTTCTTGCCTATTTTTATATTGAATTATTAGTTTGCTGGGTACTTTCATTTCCAGAGCGGAGACTAACAAAGTGACCGGTTACCTGGCCTTAGCCTCCATGTTCTCCATGACCGGATGCGCCGTCTACAGCCGCAATTACTATCAGCTATTGGCTTGTCTTTTGATGTTCTCTTCGTCACGAGCGTTTGACCTCACGGAGAAAAAGAGGCTAGGCCTACCACCTGTTGATTGGCTCCATTACGGATTAGCCGCTTCCAATTTCTTGCTAGTCGCTGGACTCTGTCGCACCGATCTGCCCGGCGTTGACAAATTGAGGCACTGGACAGGAAATGCCATGTCATCCATGTTTTCTTAAAACTCCTCTCTTCAACGCTCTTTTTTTTTGTCACTTTTAAATTCTGAAAAAAAAATCTTTATCCGGCTGGTAACTCTTGGTAGTAGTCGAGGAATCTAATAAAATGCAAGTATGAATCATTTCCAGAAATTCTTTCCATCTTGTTACCTGCGAATGTTGGACGGAAAATGTGAGACGCGAACCAATTATATTTCAAATTTCGGTCGGAACATGAAAAGAAGAGCAGCACATTGAACGAACAAAAGTGAAAACAAACGGTCACTTTTGTTTATATATATATATGTATATATACGTACGACGGTGAAAACGGTCACAATATTAATGAGAAGAGCAAAAAGATATTTGTTTAAAAATTTTCATTACATGTTGGTACTCGAAATCACGCACGTCCATTATCCCGACATGCACAACAATCACTTGACATTTCTAAAAGGAAAACGAGACAATGGGAGGAGACAAAATAAAATGCAAATCGTTGAAATTTGAAAAACTAGCTCACATAAATCATCACGTGGTTCCGCTCCCTGGTGGATCCGGCCCATAAACAACCCTGTATCCACCTCATTCTCTTCACAATCACACAATCTATAACCTTCAGTATTTTGAAAGAGGCGAGATCAATAACCCAAATGCAGCAAAGATATTTTTAAAAATTTGTGTAACACATGACGTATATCACCACCAGAACGTTATTCGTGTTATTAACCCTTTGAAAACACAAAAGGGAAACAACAGGAAAAAAACAAGAATTTACATACAAGGGTATATGTACCATGGTTCTTTTTTTTTCTGAGCTAGTTGGACCTAAAGTGATTCAGTCAATTGAAAATCGAAAATTCTAATAAATGCAAATGGTCTAATTTCATCTCGGTACGATTATCAGTACAAAACACATTTTGCCCCGTTTAAATCGACGTGTGAATAAATCACCTGCTAGCGGCGAAAATGTAAGTATCTGAGATATTTTCGACTCACGTACATGAGCAATAAGACAACACATTTTTTTCCAAATAATAATTAATTAACAAAACACGATTTAGGAGAGATCGATGATGATAGCTCCCCATACTAAATGCCAAAAGGTTTTGTTTTTCTTTTCATTCGCGTAAATGCGGGGACATCGGGAGGATATAATAAATATCGACTATGACACACACACCTATCAACAACAACAAAAAAGACAGGGAATTGGACAGGGAAGTGTGGTGGCCAATATGTTTGTAAACGATTGTTTTGTTGAATTTCGTGGGTCTGTGACTGACATCAAATTTAAACCCGTATTTTATACAGACAAAAAAAAACATCCCAATAATATGGGACGGACCCCAAAGGTAACAGAGAATTAGGGAAGAGACTCGTGCCTTGTGAATTATTAATAACTATGAATATATCTACAATATTTAAGATATTAAAAAATCCCCTGCTTGCCTTTTTTGTTGTTGATTTTGTGTTATGATATTAAAATGCACCCGGTGAAAATGGACATGTCCTTTGAAAAAATAAAAAGATGAGCCCTCTTCCCACCCTGAAAGAGAAGTTAGAAGAACAGTAGAGCCAGGCACAATAGCTCATGAGCTCGAATAGAAAATGTTTACAACTGTCAGAAAAGAAAACAACCCAACTTATTCATCTTTCTGAATATTTTAAAGGGGAAAAAAATTATTAAAATCACAATTTGATAAAAATAATCAGGCGAGTGATCGAAAATTTGTGGATTCCCCCCGCCCCCTTTCTGGTGTGTACACAGTACAAATTGGACGTCGTAAGATAACGAAAAATAAAAACTCCCCGATATCTACGTGAACGTGCGGCTTGCAGCACTTTCAGGCACATCGAAAAATATTGAAGAAACATCTAGATATATAATGTGTAAGAGTATATAGGCCCTGTTTTTGTAGTTTGAGCACATACGCCGATCATTTGTCCACCAATTCGGTCCCTGATTACGAACTGGGAAGATCGAAACCAGATAGGGAAGAGGAGCTTATTTTATCTTATGTATAGTACGTTTAACATATGAGGCAGGTCCCATTGGAAGGCTGGCGATTGAACGTTAAAAAAATGGGCGCGCATATAACACACAGGCAAAAAAGCATTTGCATAAAGTGTGACGCTTGCGTTCCATCCCGTTACAATCAGCGCTTTCCAATAGACTGTATGTAAAAAGGCCGGGCAGTTAAAAAAAAAACAAAAAAAACTTAACTCTAATTACTTTGATGATGGAGGCGACGAGCTGGAGCTGGGCCGGTGGGCAAACCGAATGACTGAGGTAGAGCGCAATCCATCCGGAAGCGGATGAGCCGATTGGCTGTCAGAGGCTGCAACGTCCGTCAACATCAGCGAAGGTGAAGACGAAGCGGATGACGGAGGCGAATCCGATGATTCGCTATTACATCCGCCGTCGCCCGCCGATCCGCTACCTTCACCTCCGCGGAATCGCGAGCTCTTGCGTGGTGGTCCGTGAGTCGTAGCCGATCCGTCCAACGGCCGGAGCGCTGGCGGAACAGCGGCCGATGAATCGGCAGCAGAAGAATGGCCCGTCACCGAATGATGACGTTCCAGGGTTCGAAGCGAAGTTGGTGAAGCTGCCAATAGAGGTCCAGCTGCCGTGACGGGAATGAGAGGAGGCATCGGACGTAGATATGTCATTGGAGAGTAATCCACCGAACCGCTCGGATGATTGTTACCGACGATTGGCTGATTTTTGAACGATTGCTGTTGTTGCAAATGATGCGCAAGGCGTTTGGAATCGACTTGAACAGCCAATCCGCCGGACCTGGTGGCGTTCAACAGTTGAGGATAAGCGAAATGACTTCGATCCTGTTGATGACTGTTGGACATTGGCTGTTGCTGTACTTGCTGCTGAGGATCTTCGTATTCGCGAGACTGTGCTAAGTGTTGGCCGATGGAAGCAGCACGCGACAGAGCCATGTTATTCAACACGTTCCACGACAGGCCGGCCGGATGTTGTTGAATGGGGAAATGACGTTGAGCCTCCATTAGCAACAGATTGTTATTATTGGTGCTTGTGCTCGAGGAAGGGCCGCTCATTGCGTCCATATCGGACGGACTACTGCCGTTGCTCTCAGCAGACGAAGGCGATAAAGAGGGCTTCTGGTGATTCGATATCCGCTCCGTTGCATTTTCTCCAAGACGGGCGCCTAATCGGCTGTTTCTATTGGTCTGATTGTTATCAATAAAAATGCCAGCGCTGTGACGGCCTTGTAAACGCCTGCCCAGATGGTGGTGATCGTTCGCAGTTGCCATTCCACCAGGCCGGACGTGTTGCTGACTGATGGAATTGCTGATCGGCACGGCAACGGGGACAGATGAAGTTGAAGGGACGGGCGATTGCCGGGTGGGTGAGACTCCGTGCATTTTTATATGAGCCTCGAGTGTCTTTTTGGAGCTGTACGTCTCCGAACAGATGGTGCACTTGTAGAGCCGCTCGCCCAGGTGAGCCATTTGGTGCAATTTGAGAACGTGATTGTACGCGAACGTTTTCCCGCAAACGTCGCATGCATACGGTCGTTCACCTGTTGATTAAAAATCAATCATTAAATTATAAAAAAATCGGAACGAACAGGTAATTACAACAGCGCTATTTACCTGTATGGGTTCGTGAATGGACTTTGAGTTGTTTGGAACAGGTGAATCCTTTGCTACAAACAGTGCACACGTATGGTTTTTCACCTGCACAACAATCGCAAGTAAACTATTAAAAATATATTCAAAAATTTGATTTCCAATGTACACACACACCTGTATGAGAACGCATGTGAATCACGAGCTGTCCTGATTGGATAAACGTCTTCCCGCAATCCGTGCACTGATGGGGACGCTCCCCCGTGTGGATCCTCATGTGCCTGTGCAATTTACCGCTGTGTTCAAATCCACGACCGCAGTGGGGACACCTGTACGGCTTCTCCTTCGTGTGGATCCTTCGATGGACGCTTAAATTTTCTTTAACCGAAAACGACTTGCCACACACTTCACAAACAAACGGCCGTTCACCTACAAATAAAATTTAATTTCCAATTTAGCAAAACCAAAAATGTATGATTAATTAAGCCATTATCATTCACCTGTATGCGTTCGATAGTGACGTGTCAGTCGGGCCGGAACGGCGAACGTTTTCCCACACATGTCACATCGATGAGCTTCTTCTCCACCTGTTACCGCTGCTGCTGGAGCCGGAGGCGCAACCACACCGGTAGTAGCAGGTGTTGCAACGCTGACTGCTGATGCTTGTTGCATCGCTGTTCCAGCAACCACTGCGGTGGTACCCATCAACCGATGATTTGGACGCTGTTGTTGTTGATGATCCGTATGCTCGCAGTCATCGAGGCCGAACAACACAGACCGGTTGTTGCAGCCACTGGTGATGGAACCCGGCGCTTGCATACCGGAAGATGACTGATCATCATAATCTAAGACGGCCGGTGCAGAGTCGGTCCTGCTGCGGTGACTTGTGGCCCCTCCGCTAGTAGGGCTACTTCTGCTGATACTCTGACTGTTACAGGTGAGATCCAAAGGGTCGACTTTCATGGCTTCCATCACGGACGCGTCTGTATCGCTGACTGATGATGACGACGAGCAAGAAGAAGATGACGAAGACAAGGGCAACATGTCATGGGCCACCGTTGAGACGACGGCTGTGAAAGACGGAATAGATGAGGCAAGTCGTTCTAAAGTAGACGACGAGGGATTGTTATCTGGCCGGCCAGGTTGTTGTTGTTGGTAATCGGTTGGCTGCTGAACGTAGCCCCAACGTTGCGACTGCTGGCTGGCCATCAACTGGGCGATTCAAATTGACCCAGCTTGCGATGCCCGTGGACACCTACAGCGACGACTCGGACCACCGGTGCCGCTGATTGATGGCCTCATTCAAGTTACAAATGCAAATCCTATTGGATAAAATGGAGAAAATCCGGGTCTGTTAATTAACTAAACATTATTCGTACATATTGCTGGTAAGATAAAAATAAGATCTATTGTGTTTTTCGTGTGTTCTATGGTCGCATTAAAAGACTAGTTTATCTCTGTATATTGCGTACCCATCGACCTCAACGAAACGGACAATCTCTCTGTAACAGGTGTTTGGCTATATATAGCAAAGACAAGAACAATCAAGCCTACATAAAAGATCCATTGTTCAAAAAGATAGATATCTGAATCGGAAATAGAGCCCCCCCCCCCCAATCAATAACGTGTCTAGAACGCAAGATCAAGCAGAGATACGTCTTATATAGTTTAGAAAAGGAGACTGATTTTTCCCATAACAAATTACAAGGCGCCAAGAAGCTGATGGATATCATCACTCGGACGCAATAGATCGTGCATATTAACCACGTGCATAGAGGTTGCAGTTGTTTACCACAGTTCCACGGGATCAGTGTAAATCTATAAGCCACACACGACAGGCACGAGCCGGTTGGATCCAGAAGGTAAATTGATTCGGTTAGGAGACAAGGAGATTTTACCACCATACGCATACGAGCGTAACTTTCA
Organism: Daphnia carinata; assembly: GCF_022539665.2. Taxonomy (NCBI): domain Eukaryota; kingdom Metazoa; phylum Arthropoda; class Branchiopoda; order Diplostraca; family Daphniidae; genus Daphnia; species Daphnia carinata. Next base: position 7,925,370 of record NC_081337.1, read on the forward strand.
TTAAAACGTTAAGTTATACGATGGGAAAAAAATGATATAACTATTACAGCGGACTAAATGCACGTAATGCCGTTGAATTTGCGTGCGCTTTAATTGGCGAATGACGCACGTGGGTGTGAAACAAAGCCACACATCTGGTAGATTTGCGATCAATTTAAACTTTACTACACTATTGCGTGAGTACTGTAAACAGAGAGTCTCTCCCTTTAGTAGGCAAGGGGGAAAAAGACATCGAACTGGAACATTTTTACCGCAAACTAATGTACTACGTTGCGGTTAATGATAACTAAAAATAGAATTTTGAAAGAAAAAAAAAATAATTTAGACAACGATTCCTACATTATACACATCGTACAGGGATGTACACACATATTATGCCCACCATGTCACATGCATATAACATTATTAGCCGTTGGTATTTAAATTGCGGTCGATGACTTTCTGATGACGCTATCACTATATGTGGTATACATGTATATTGATCGACATTTTGTGGTATGACCGCAGGTGAAACACCACCGCGCGTTCGTCCCCCCATATCAGACGGAATTCCGCATCACGAAGAGTGCACATAGATTACGCGGCTGCTGTGACTTCCATTGATTTTGAAATAGATCGGCGTGGTCAAGTTACGTTGGGTATATTGGGTATATACGATGTCAACGGCAAACAAAGTCACAACTAGAGAACCACTTGTAGACATGACCAAATATAGCATATTAAAAATTCCGCAACCAACTTATCAAATAAAATAACGCCCTATTTTTTTCTTTTTGTTATTACATGCCAGTACTGGATACAACCCTGGCCTCATTTCAACATGTAGAGTTTCCTACGTCCCAGCTCGTCATTTGGAATTTCACCTTCTCTAACGGGCCTTGTTTTCCTTCCTTTTTAACTGTATACGAAGATTCAAAGTGGCGTCCTATCGCTTTACAGAGACATAGGTCTATATGCACGTGACCAAAAGGGGAGAAGGCTTAAAGGAAAAAAAAAGATGCTGCCCAGGGCACTGAACTCACTGGCCGCCCCCTGTCCAAAGAGAGAGTGCCACTATACGTATAGTGGACTATATAGCTTATTGGCTGTACGGAAATACACATGTGTGTCTGCATTATGTAGGCCTTTCCTGGCAGGGGCTGTACACACAGGGCCGCTAGACATGCTTTTCCTACATTTCTGGTAGTGTTAGATCTGGGGAGCTATTCCAAAGGACGAGGAAAAAAAAAAGTACGGAAGGAGATTCATTATGATGAAAAATATAACCTTGGAGAATCTGAAACTTTGTGTTCATACTAAACTTATCTATCCGTCTTTCACTCTGTTGTTGAGAGAGAGAAATGAGAAGCCCTAAGGTGTTTCATGGAATTGTTGAATTTTTATACTCATCTGGGTATGTTATGAGGACGTGGTAGGAAATGGAAAAAAAAGAGGGAAAATATTATGACTCGATAAACAAGAAATTCGTGATTCCTTTTCTATGCGAAAGTGTTACACATGCCACGGCGGTACATATAAAACAAAAACTTGTTAGATATAAATAAATCGCAGTATTGCAACAGTTGACTATTTGCAAAATGAAAAGTTTTAAAGATTCTAGTCACGTCTGTTGAGTTCAAATTTTGATTCTAGCAAGTAATAAACGTACGAAGCTCAGTGCTTCATTCCATATGTGTAACAAGAAGCACGTTACGTTAGAGTGAACTCGCAATAACGTAGCAACTAGGGCTTTTATACTTTAAAAAATTAATTTTCTCCCAAACCTAAAAAAAAAAAAAAATACTCTAACACCTCCATAATTCATTAGACGCTTTTGTACCCAGTTCATCTTTCTCACGTGTGCAGAGACACGTCTACCCTTCGTAAACAGCAAAAAGGAAAACGAAGCGGATAAGTCCACTTTAGCTGTGGCAGAATAAATCGAATCGAGGGCTCCTCTTTATTATGCATAACCTGTTACTAGAGTTAGTCCATCCCCAATTCGACGTTTATAAATACACAAGTGTTGCGCAAACGAAGAAGTTAAAAAAAAAAAAAAAAAAAAAAAAAGCATTTTCTCTCATCCATATCTTATGGACGGTCCTGATTGCACGGGGTAAAAAAAACAAAAATCGCTTTATATACGCAGGGTGAAATCAACAAGCCTAAATGTTCAAAAGCTTTCCTCTTATTTATGTTAATAAAATATTTCGCCTATTGGATAATATTTTATTTAAATGCCATCTGCTGCCAGCGGGTGAGCCGTTTTTTTTTCGATGGAGCAAAAACGTATTTCCTCCGAAATCGAAATATTGGCGGATTAGTTAACCGTTTAACGTCTCCGACATGATATAACTATGGAAATGGGAAAATCGTTCGGGGTTTCGTAACAATAACAAATATGAAACAACGATAAATTAAACTCACCGCGTAAAGAGACACAGGGATACAGGTTGTTGCGCCACAACACTCGAACGGAAGTTGAAGGGGGGAGTGAAAGGTTATCGAGGCAACCGTACCGGTCACAAGTGTTCTGGCTACACGCAGAGACCGACAGATATGGATTTTGTAAATATTATGAATGCGTGCGTCCGTAATGACGAGGCCAACGAGGAACGAAAATCAAACAAAAATGAACGGGTAACTTTGCGTATCCCAGCAACGCGGGACGTTTGATTGATAAAAAAAAACCCTGGGAAATGGATCTCTGTCCGACTTGTCTAAGTTAAAGAACTCTAAAACAGGTCATTTTTTGTCAAAGGGAAAAATTACGAAAAAGCACAAAAAGACACCGAGTTCGACGGACACTCGCAAAACAAAAAACTTGCCGGCGAAAAATTGTTCCGCGGGTGCCGCTTTAAAAAAATGCGACTATGTCGAACGACAGCTGAACTACTAGTAAATGAGCCGAAAGCTAGTAGGCCTGTAACAAATATGTGCTCTGGTCCCATACACCAGGGAAGGTCCGCTATTGGCAGAGATTGTAGCCTGTCACTAGATGGCGCTGACGTGCCTGAACTTGTCGTACGCGGCCAAGACACGGTACGAACACTGAGCGTTTCCAATCGAGCACTATGTTTGATCATAGACGTACAAAAAGACGTAGCAAATAAGACAATAAATTAGAGTTTTGTTTCAAAAGTTAGAAGAAATTAAACGAAGGTACTATTTATAGATTGGGTGTACGTGACGATAACGATCAAGGACAACTTTTCTTTTGTGCGCAGTACACAATGTAGCGTACCGAGATCATTGGCGATCGTTCTGTCGTTTAATGACATTAGACAACAAAGAAAAATCCAGTGGAACGGAACCAAACTTCCGACTGCTACCGACCGCTACCCAACTGCTACCTTTTTTATGGTATCACACTGGGAAAATGTTTCGTTGCTTTTTTTTCTTAACTACTAAAAATCCCCAGCGGCCTTTTTTTTTTCCCCCTTATTTTTTTTTTTAATGACAATTATCGTTTTTCTTCTCTCCAACATTGTCACACGGCCATTTTGCTCTTGAAGTCGTTCGTCCACCGGGTAATACGGTACATACTGGATCACCCAGGCTGCAAATGACCATTGAAATTCTTTCGTCGAATTCTCGTTATATATTTTTGCCCACTTGTAGTACCTACTTTAAGTATCGCGCTATTTTACGACCTATTCTTTCTTAGGTTCCTTTAAAAAACAAAATACAAACAAAACAAAGTAAAACACCAACGAGTTCATTGATTTAAAAAAAACCAATGATGCAAACGAACGACCACGTCAAATGTCGATAAATGCATCTATCGTGTATAAGATTGTGTCTCTAAATATCAGTCAATCCTAGAATGAAAAGTGTTTGGTTAAAAAAAAAAAAGGAATCTAAATATTCAACAGGTAGATGCCACAGGTAAGTAGGACAGAGTAGCACAACATTTTTTGTTGCCATATCACTCGATTGTCTAAAGCAATTACAGACAGGTCTCCACAAAGAGGCTAAGAAACCTTAACTTGACAACGGCCTTGATGGGAAAAATTAAGGTCAAATCAGGTCACACAAAAAGAACCGTTTTTTACTCCCCCCCCCCCCCCCCCTTCACTCACATTATTGGTCAGGTGCTTTAGAGGAAAATTTCCGTCGTTGACCTTCCTCATATATATTTAGATGCCCTACATTTTTCTGCGACACCAATCAATTCGATTGTTTTTCTTTTCTAGCTAGGCAATGAAAAACACAATTTCTAAATTCATCAAAAATGGCTACAATGTGATACCACTCGGTCTGTTCCACGTCCTTTTTTGCCGCTAGTTTAACGCGTGAATGGAAATGTTGACTCATCGTGGTTATTTGAAAAGAGGCCCTGTCTTATGCGTCCCTTTTCTTTTTCAAAAAAAAATAATAATAAAGAGGTTTGGTTTTCAAGATGTACCCGTTGCTTTAAAAGCAGCCTCCAAAAGAGTCGCTAAACAGAGGGAGTAGAAGAAAAGGCAACATATGGGTAATCAACATTAGCCATATACGCACAGGCTGTTGAAACAACAAGTTAAGGAAAAAAAATGGGGGGCGGAAACCCAGCTTTGTGTCCCTGCTTAATACGAACGTTGAACTTTCCATGAACGTTACTAAAAATAAAGAAAAAAGAAAGAAAAAAAAGCCAAGTCAACATTACAAATCAGCGCCCACGCACAGTCGCACGCGGGCGCCCAATATCGCACTGTTTTGTGTTATCTCAACGCGGTTGCTGGAAAAATGTGTTGTGTGTGGGGAGGTGTGGAGAAGTAACAAAAAAAAATTTAACAAGAAAAAAAAAAGGCTGCAACAGCAGAAGCGACCTACTCCATGCAAACTGGTCGTATTTCGGTCACGGTCTACACGTGGAGCAGGCGGAGCTAAAAAAAAATGAAGAGGAGAACGGGAGGGGGATCGGCGGTGGGGTGGCAATGGACCCTTTTAAGTATTTTTTTTTTATCTCCCAGAGGCTCTTGAGGTCGTCTTCTTGTACTGGATGCACTGTTGTCAGTATAGCCCAGCTTGCCACACTCTTAATACGAATACTCTATACCTCGTTTCCTCTTTGCATTCGGTGTCCTTGAACAAAAGTTGATTGTCATGTTGCGAAGTGATTTCGATCTGACGAACGTCCTAACCCACGCCTAATTTTATTTTTGTTCACTCCCTGGCGAATTTCAGAATGTCTTCTTTTTTACAATATGAAAATTTTCCCACTGGAGTTTGAATGAAGTTAAATTTCCGGGACTGTTGGCCTACGCCATCTAACGATTGAAAGAACAACTAAGTTGTTGAGATGGTCAGGGTTGTCACGCCCCCTCACGGAGAAGAAAAACAGAGCAGGCAAGTATGACGTCAAAATGAACTCAACCGCTCTCCATGTTCCCCCTGCCCTCCAAATCGTATACACGATTTCCTACGTTGTTGGTCGATTGCCCGATCACGTAACTCTACCGGCAGAATCTGGACCTACCCGAAGCAAGTCCACGCCATTCATCTTGCACAGATTGACGCATTTCAGTTCGGCCATGATTTAGGGCTCGTTTAAAAAAAAAAAACCAAACACTGAACTGATCAAATTCCAAGCCTTCCCACCCCCAGGGGACGCAAATTACATCATAATTTATCTTTACCTCAATACGACATCTACCGTGAGATTTGAAAAAAAAAACAAACAAATCGAAACAAAATTAGCCCAATCCGCAGACATGACCACATGGTTGATAAACATAAAATCTTCTAACTGGACACGATAAAAAAGTAATAATAATAATTCAACTCACCAATTCCACGTTGTCGTTCTGCATGTGTTTAGGGCTGGTTAGATTGATTTCCTTGACGACTAATCGCTGAGCCAACCGTTGAATTTTCTTTCTTCCAGACGTCACAGCCAACTCAGAAGGTAGTCAAAGGGGAGGCGAAACGATAAGAGGGTCTGTAGGATTTTCTTTGGACCTACAGCATTTGTAATCTAAGTCCTCCGACTTTGGATTGATGTTGAGTCGATGTGTCGTCCGGTTGACCATGAAGCAGACGTCAGTGGGCTGGGGGAATGTGGGAAGATTCTTCGACGACGGTCGGACGACTAATCAAATTGATAATCATCAAATGGAAAACGAGACTGGTTCTTTTTTTCTGGTTTAGCTAGTGGCACTGATGTAATACGCCCAGAGGTGATTCAACAAGTTCTAAATAATCTTTCAAATGGTCGCCATCAGGTTTTTTTGTGAAGAAAACACATCGCATTAGGCAAGTCTTTTCGGATATATCCGGCGTTAAGGAAAAGGGAATCAAAATAAAAATGGGGTCGGAATAAAAGGCTTTTCTAAAAAACATAGAAAAAAAAACCCGGCTCTGATTGCAGAGTGACTACGAACACGCGCTGCTTTGAGCAGCTTCCAACAGAGACTGGGCCCGACCACTAATACGACCGTAACGTATAAGGAAGGAGGAGACACTGTGTGGCTGACTGAAGCCCGTCCTGCCGACGAGTGCAGGTCTGTTCAATGTTTGAAATGAAACGAACGTTGTCCGCAAGTGACGAGTTCTTTTTTGTTGAAAAGGTAGGACCTACCCCAGTCCTTGGCTTCACCCGCAACCGAGTGGCACTGGCACTGAACGCAACGAAACACGTTCATATATCTCTCGTTCGCTTCCTAAACATAAAAAAAAAGCCGTGTCATTTCGCCTGTACAAAATAACGTCCGCTACGCAGCGCCACATGAGATTTCACGACCTAGAAGTACACCTCTGAACTAGAGGCCATTGAGAGAGTGCACTGATGCCTCGCAACACAATGGCTTCGCCTTTTTTGTGTGCACTGTTCAATTTGCACGTGTCGGAGTGAGATCTGGATCCACCTGATTTTACAGGAGGCATGCAAGGGCAAGGCAAGGGGCTGGTTTTATAGAAGACCTTGCCAAATTCTCCGAAGTTTCGTTTTTTTGGGTTTTTTTATCGATTTATTTAAATTAGGTGTATCCTTTTTGTAGCCCTTCGTGTTTTTTTGTAAGGAAGGGGGACGTTTTCTGTTGACAAAAATTCCAAGGCCACTGTTTTCCCAAAACGTTTTCTTTTTTTTTTCATAAAAACCCGCGATCTCACACAATGGCGGTTCAAGTCGCTGGAAATTATGCAAATTAGGGTGACAATAATTTAAGAAAATCCTCATTTTCTAAGAAAATAAATTGAAAAAAGTAATAAATAAAAAATCGTGTTCATCAAATCATCTATGCAAGTTCATCGTGTTCAAATGTAGATGTGTGAGTGCCTTTTTCTAAAGGCGCAATGATCACTTAACTTGGTTGGACGTACAAAAATCCTTTAGTGGTTGATGGGCCTGATAAGACTCATGCGTGCAATTTTGCTGCCGGCCAATTTATGGAAATAAAAACTCCCGCCCTGTCTCGGTATGTATTCTATATAATATTTCTGTGAACGTGGTTACATCACGTACTTCCTAGAATTGTTTGCTTGTGTTATTTGTTTTTATCATGACTCTGTCGATTGACATGTTTATGCTTAACAGGCATGTGATAGCAACCCAACTTGAATATGCAAACGCCGATATGTACAAGGCAAATAATTAAAGCAATTCACTTTCGTTTTGCCATTTTGACTTTTTATTTATTTTTACTTAGTTTTTTTTTTTTCACCATTTTTTTTTATCCTCTACCGGGAAACGCTGAGTGCGGAGAACATGGAACACTCGGAACTTTGCGTCGTCAGGGTCTGCATGCTAACGCACCGACCCTTAATTTGCGAATAATTTGAATACATTTTAAATTCACCGCGATGATGTTACAATTAAGCATCAAAAATCGAGTGTTTCTTAAACAATAATTAAGCAAGTTACCATAATGAAAAACAAGTTTTTCGTGTTTAGATTCGAAATTGCCTCTTGCATATGAATGAGAATGAGTGACCCTGAAATGTTCTGACTGTGAAAAAAAGCTATTTCTTTTGAATGCATTGGAGCCAACGAAAACTAAGTGATACGCCATGAAAACAGAAATAAATAACAAAAAAACTGGGTTACTTTTCGTAGAATTATGGATCGTGAGCAGCATACTTGGCGTGATGAACCAAATACAAAGGAAGAGATGGGCTGCAATGACCATGAATGTTGCCTCCAAAATGTTCCACTGACAAACTCATCGGTGCGGGTAATTTAAATTTTTATTAAATCATCAATAAATAGGCAACAACAACAAAAACTGGAACGTTGTTTGAGAAGAATAAGTTAATGTAAGAAAACTAAATGTGATGCTTAATAATCTTTACGGCAATAAGAAATTACGTAAACCGGTTTGATATGTAACATCTCTATGTATATACCTGTTATATCACGAACCTTTTTTTATGTTATCCGTCGATGATGGAACGTCCGTTTTGTGCATTAATTATGTTCTGCCCTCAGGCTGTTGTACCATTGTCCTATTCTTCGCCATCATTTTAGAAATAAAAACATTTTGCGGTTGGGCACCGTGAATCCAAGTGTTAACCGCAATTGATGCATGCACGTCATCTGTTCAATATGCGGCAATGTTGCATTGAAGAATGTCCGTACGTCACGACAGGGACACGATGCGTGAACCCATCGACAAAGTCCTAATAAAATCTGTGTTACACACAGTGAAGTTCCTGGTCTAAACTTTTGCGGCCTCCCACTGAGCGATTGTCGATGATTTGTTTGATGACGTAACATGCTGCCTGCATTATTTATTGATTCCTGTGTCCTATTGTTGGAGATGTATATATAAATTCTATTTGCACGAATGGCCCCATTTGCTGTTGCATGTTCATTTTTGTTTTGGTTGCTGAGAACAACTTTGCGACATGCACAACTTGAATTCAATTATTTTTTAAGTACCAAAGTGAAGTTTTATTTATTTTGTTCGGCCATATTATACTTGAACGATAAATTTATTTGCTTCCCTAATGCCTGTGTTAGATTATATACTGGATTTAACTTGACTTTTAAGGTCTTCAAACAAGTTGTTCCCAAGTCTAGGTGACTTGGGAAGCAACTTTTTTTTATTGATCTTGTTATAGAAGGTGCACTTATTGTATTTCTCGTAATGCATTACATCTTTTGCAGTTTCATCGTCTTTTACATAGTTTTTTTCGAACGGCTCTCTGATGAGAGTACGTTTTCAGTCAAACTTTTATATAGGAATACTGTGTTCAATAGGGCCAATATATGCGCGTGTGTAGGTTTCACATTCGGAGGCGCAGAAGCTGATCGGCAATTTTACATTGAATCTCATATACTTCGTGAAACGATTTTTCTGCCAAACGATTCCATATTTGGATACAAAGGTATATATTTATTCGATCGAAGAAGTATCCGCACATGTTTGCCCTTTTCTATTTCTCGATTTTCAAATGAACGGCGACTGTGTGGCGCGTTTTTAACCACCGGTCATTTCCACCTATCTAAATTCTCGTTTTACAGCTATACATAGACACGTTGTAATCTATAAATAAAAGCACCCAACAACGTGCGCTCGCACAAGGGGCTGTTGTCATTTCCGAAAAATACAAAAAGAAACCAAACAAAAGACCAAAAGACCTCTTACAATCCTTTTTGGGAGGTTTTCTTTGATTTCTATTCATGTATACACTTATATTTTTAGCATACACCGCTGCTACGCAAAACAACCGCTTCAGGGCGGCTGCACAATGATGGTCATCAGCGTCCGCAACGTGAGCGACTGAGGTTTAACCACGGTCACCGCATGGCAGGTTGATAATGAAATACAACACAGAAGCGCGACTTCCAAGTTAGGTAAAATCCACCAAGAAAAATTGGCTACGAACCGTCGTAATTTGTTTTTCTCCTCGAATTTAAGAATGGTAGACCTATACTTATTCAACGAAACTAGAGGTTTGTAAGGATTTTGCTTTAATAGCATATTTAACTATTGATTTATATCAATCCTGCAGTTTTTCTGTGAAGCATTGAATATCATGAAACAAAATCTCATAGTTGGTATCAGTTTAGTCACAAATCAGTTGCGAAAATGTAAGATTCAGAACTCTAGGGTTTATGGTTCGAGTCCTGTCCCATCTGATTCTTTATTCATTAAAAAAACTGGTTATTGAATTTTAGACTCTAAGGACTTTTGACAAAGTTTGAAAAGTCGAAATCTATGCATTTAGTATGACATTTTTTAGGCATAAAAAATATGGAGTCAACTCTGCTGTGTGGCGTTGACTAACCTGAATTACTCGTACATTAAACATATAATGGCATTCAACCAGTGCTGATATGCTTATGCATGTCATCGATTGTCTTGAGCAGTTCTTTTTTTAAAAGTCGCACAGAGCAGGTTTTCGTTGACATTGTTTGTAATGGAAATATATCTGTGCCCAATTTGGTATGCACCACAATGTCGGTACGTACGGATTTTGCCACAGCGAATGTGTATAAGAATATGCAAGGGCCATCAAGAGGATAAGTAAGAAAAGGGAGACAAGGCCAGCAACAATGCTCTTTGCAAAACTTGCTGATGGTCGCTGCGTATCTGACTTTTATATACATCGTTTCCCATTTTGCAACGTAAGTCCAAATCACAATCAAAAGTAGAGAAAAAACGGGAAAGAAAATTGGGAATGAGCGAAAATAAGAGCCATGGAGAAATGGGAAACGTGTCCAGAATAAAAACAGGAAAATTAGCGGCTCTTACGAGAAACTAAAAGTATATATATAAATAGAGAGAGAGAGAGAGAGGTACTTAAGCAATGCGCGATAAGGCTTGTAAAAATACACACAATGTATGCATGCAGAAATGTGCGCGGTCTTTGCAAGATCGCTTTGCATAAACAATAGGGGTTTAAATTTAGACCCTTTTTTGCCTGGGGCACGCCACCGTGCTTTTTCTGTATATGTAAATATATCCGGGCGGTGTACAATCGTGCCGATCGATGGCTTTCTATGTTTCTCCTTCGTTTATTCAACTATCGCCATTTTTTTTTGTTGCTGCTAGTTTAGTGGAAACTGGAATTGCAACATACACAAAAAAAAGGTGGAATTTCGCAAGCTTTTAAAACCATCAATAGAAACGAAAATAACAAAAACAAGCAAAGACATTAAGGCAATCATTAAATAAGGCCGGCCCGAAATAGAATACTGGACACAAGGGGACAGCATGTAATATTGCGAGCTCTTTGTTTTTGGCTGCATGTGCTGTTGCTCAGTTGTATGTAGATATATACGAGTACGAAACAAGAAACACGTTTATCTCTTTCCCGTTTGCAGTTTGTGTTCAGTAATAGTTTATAGCCAAGAGAATTGATGACCCTATTAAAACGTCGCCAAGAATAAAACTACCCGAAAAGAAATTTCGACATCTAATGGTAACGTTAGTGGATAAATCGACTATTGAAACTATTTTCGTTGCAAAGGACAAAGAAACAATGATAACCTAGTCCCTGCATGGAGCAATAGCACTGCAAAAATATGCACGGTTTCCTTTTCTTTGTACGTTTGCCATTCATTGTTTTGTTAATAAACATTACAAAAAAAAATGACATTGTCTCGCATAAGAGCAGTGACTCCATACCTTTAAAATAGCGGGCTATTTTCTCGCATTTCTGAGTAAAACATTTTTGATTAAAGCAGGGGAGATCAAAAATTATTATTATAAGAGGATCATCGATGGTGGAGGCTGCGCAATGCAAACTCCAAAAATATTTATAGCCATCCAAAGGATTTTGATGGATTATGTATAGGCAATACACCATAAACTCTTCCTCTATTCCTATTGGACAACGAGCGATTGTACATAGTAGTTGGGCTTCACATTCAGTGATGCGCAGCGCAGTTCTCCTCCTCTATAAGTTTTTCTGATTTCAAATATGTTAGAGGTGTGTGACACACGAAAATAGTAGTTGAATCTCTATCTCTTTTGTAGGATGGAAACAATGTAAAGATTGAACTACTCAGAGTCGAATATGTTACGTTTTTAAAGACAATTTTGTTTTATTTATGCATCTATATCAGCGAATGTTACCAATAAATAGCACAGGTTACACTAGAGTAGACGTAAAAATCTTACCTAGTAAGGTCTCATAGTATCAACTGCATTAAGATGAGGTAGCATTCTGTAACTTTAAACTGATTAAAACCGTGAAAGAGAACATTGAATTGAACGTAAATCCTCTCACGAATCTCCTTACTGTGTAAAGTCTGCGTGACATTGAACATACAACACGAATGTTAAAAATAAGTAATGAAGATTCAGTCAAAACACATATGGGATGCATAAACTGTTCAGATACAAGTCGCTGAGCCTATACAAAACGCTGGACATCACTGGGCTGACGACACGTCAACGTAGAATGTTATTTAAAAGCTTCATGAATTAAATTCAACGATTGCAATAAAAACGAAAACTTTTCAGTCACCTTTTGGAAGTTCTTCTGTATCTTCTTACGTTGCCGTTAAAAAGCTTTTAATACTATAAAGAAGGGATAACATAAAGAAACTTAGAAGCCAAGCCTTTTCTAGAGATTGTCAGCTACTGCAACCAAATTTCGCTGTTTCTATACAGTAGCTGTATGATGCGTAGATATATTAAAATATATAACATTTAAAAATAAAACGATACGTACCTTGTAGAACTTGTGTTACACAGTCCAACGCTTAGTTTTGATTATCGAAACTTTTATAAATGTTAAACGTTTGGAAAGAATATAAAAACGAAAATGAAAAGATGGCATTCTCATCAGTCGTCGATTTGGCAGTGTGTTAAATGGTTGGATGTGATAAGTGTCGCGTTAGCTCCATATACGTAGACCTCACGTTATTCTTCTGTTTTCCGTAGAATTTTTGTGTTTTTGTTGCATAAAAGAAATAATCAGTGAAAACAAGAGTTTTCGAAATGTGTGGAAATGTTAAAATAATTACAGAAGATCGTCTACACTAACAAAAAGAAGGCATTTTACACCGTCCCCCCACCCAATAGCCAACCATGAAACAAACGTATAGGCTGTTCGTTTTCAATGATTTCGGGTACGTAAAATTGTTTGTTTATGACGTTTATTATTCATTCTTTACGTATAGTGTTATTATCGTAACATTTCGTTGTATTAGAAGCACATAATTATAGCGACCTCTAGTGATGTTAAACAATAGCTTATTCCTCTTCGTATTGCAGTCACGTATAAGCCTTGTGTTTTAAATGTGAAACTGTACATAGGTGGTCGCTATTTTGACTCACATAAAGGTGTTCTATTTACAGCTATGAAACTCACTGAAAATGTAATGGTTTTACAGCTAATTTTACAACCTCTGTATTCTAACCGTATGAAAACAACCTCTCTAACACAGTGCAAAACTATATTTACGACTGTTTTGGCTGTGATACGTGACGCCATCATTTTCAAGCCTTTAGAAGTCTAATGTTAATATATTTGTCGTAAGCATAGTCTAAACAGATTCTTAGTTGATTAGGCCTAGGCTTACAAAGCTGTTGGTCTTTTGCTTAACAAACATGGCCATTATTCACGTTCTCGACTGTAACTCGTTTTGCCTTTTTGTAAACTACACGACGCTTGTTGACGCTGCTATACTTTCGTGAAAAGCCTTTAATATATTAGGACTGAATAATGGAAAAAAGAGGATAGCAAGACACCGTAGTAGCCGTTTCTGATTTGACCAACGCCATCTGTTCAAACCGAGTCCTAATAACCGGAATATTCTTGTCAGCCTTCGTTTTTTAAATTCAGTCTTTTTGTTACAACTGTTGAATACACGAGACGCGATGAAAACAAACAACTTCAGGTTGAGGGAAATCAAACTGCTTTATGGAAGAAGAACCTGTTTGCTTTCAGACGTTAGAAAATCGTAGCCTATTACAACAAAACCTGTCGAGTGCCCATTGCTGTTCAAGGTACCACTCGCGTTGCTTATATATCTATACGAATCTTCCAGTAATATAAGCCTTTGTCGGAATTTTTTTTTAAATTTTCTATATATTTTAAAATATGTATTCAGGCCGAAGTAGGAAGCAGTCAAAACAATTTCACGTCTTCACGTCTACAAGATTGTATTAATAAGCTTTATGATATTCGGTTTTATTTTTACTTAACAGTCTGCCCCTTATTCGTGGAGAATCAAAGTATAGCATATAAATTAAATTCTTTCAAGGCCTACATCCTTCATAGTTTTCCAATGGCTATACACATATTCATATATAGTATGTATTCCACTATACATACATATATTCTTATGACATTTTAGATCTGCATAATTAGCAGACAACGGTTTTATCTGTGTGATTTGGTTACACTGCTTCCCTCTAGTAGCGACGAGACTATGCAAACAAAGTGTACAGTATAGAAGGTACTTATTTATAACGGTGCGTCCATAAATTTGATTGATAAACTGCGTACACTAATACGAGGAAAGCTGAATCAAATTAATGTTGTGGGTTAAGGCAATAAATGAATGTACGTTGACAGGAACCATTATCTTGTTATTAAATGAATCCGTTTGTATTTTTCATTCGTTTGAACGTTGCTGCGACCAACATCGAAATCTAAAATCAATATTTCCAGTGCATATAGTCAGGGAAACATTCTTGAGCACGTAAACTTGTCGAGCTTCAGTGATGTCTGTCTCTGTACAAAACGAAGTGACGTAGCATATCCACCATACAGTCACGCGTACGCATGTCAATGACGAGTCTACCTCAAGCAAGAAGAGCATCGTGATGTGATCATGTCGGGATACACACACGACTTGAGGCTTAATCGACCTAAATTTAGGGTAATTAAGCATCTGTGGTCGGTTTTGGTCGTTTACCACACATAGTATATGGTCGTATTATCAACAAAAAGTCTAAATATAGTCCAAATTCTTATGGTTGAGATCTCAGCAGTCGAAATATATTTTTTCCTTTCCGTAGCTTATGGGGTATAGAGACAAGCAAAAAATAAAAATTTTTCTCTTAAATTTTCCTCGAGATATATTATTTTTGAGCAGTTGAGGGTGGTTTCTCGTAGTGCTTGTTGTATGCAATAGGCATTATTATTCTGAATTAAATAAGTAGAGCTAAATGGTCGACGCCATTGGGGAAAAAACGAACAATACTTCTCCAATTATTAAATAAGAAATTGAGAATAGCGATCAGTGGGAGACAACAAAACATAAAAAAAAATAATAAAAAACGACGTTTAGTGCCTGATATTGATGATTCGATACACACAGCTGTGAAGAATTCATGACTGTTATTTTTGTTTGTTTTTCTTTTCAATTTTGATTTTTTCATTCGTTGCATATTGCTAAAGTATACCTTTCGATAGGTGTGATGCAAAGTGAAGTATTATGAAACCACACATTAAAAGAAAAGAGAATTCATAATAGAGCAAGTGTGAGCAATCCCTTAGTCTAGCAGAAGACAAAATTATCTGCCTCTGTGCTGCGTACAGTGAACCTTGAACGAAGAATAAAAACGACCCGAAAAAGAAAACAATGTTTTATCTTTTGGGAATCCATATGATAAAAAAAAATTAATGACAGCCAAGAAAAACTTGTAGGACTATATCTGCATTGTGACACGTATTCTGAATGAACGTTGGCGTTAACAATGGCATCCAAGTCTGAGCTAAGCTTGGTATGCCCAAAATAAGCATCAGCTGTTTTTCAATGCTTATTTTGACTTGGCTATTACGTATACCTAGATGTATTTCGAAATTATCAATGGTGGAATTTCACATACGTAAAGCTTGAGAATGCCAATAAAGTTGAAAAACACTGCAATCTAGAACAGTCCAATAAAAAAAAGGCCCCATCAATTCTCTTCAATTGCTGGCGATTGTGAGCCGCATTTAACGTCAGGCTTTAAGCAGCACAGTAGTAGTTATCAATTTATATGAAGTAAGTTTAACACGTAGTATTATAATGTTCTTGTTGCCATTTTTAAGGTTTAAGTTCTAGGCCGCTGCTGATTCGACAGCCTATACGAGGGGAATCAGGTGAATCTGATTGGTCCATTGGCTTACAAGCATGGCCGCTCGAAAACGTTCCGAGCAAATTCCGACAAGATCTGCTCTAATTTGTGTGGACAAGATATACCAGTTTGGTGTTAGGGCAGAAGACGAATGTGTTCTTGGTGTATAGGTCGTTGCCCTTTTATTTAAAAAAAAAAAAAAAAAGAACAACTCTAAACTTGTTCAACTATGGCAGGTATTTGAAATCAAGGTTTGAAATGCCAATTTCAGAATGTACATTGCAGACATCTATACGTTTTCTTATATACTATCACTACAGTGAAAGAAATGGCGTTAACATTCTGTGCGACTGTTAGCCTGATCAGTTGTGGCTTTACTACCGAAAGAGTTCACTCTTTGGTGGCAGAGAACTGAGTGACAATCTCATTAGAAAAATAAACGCCAACGTAATGCCTAATGTGTGTATCTTCGTACAGGAAAAAAGGAAGACAAAAAAACTTTCAGTACATTTTGCTCTTTTACCGGCCGATGCAACTGTTATGGTTGTCAACCCAAACAAGAAGTGGATGAAGCAAGGACACCCTGCTGCTTCGTAATGAACAATGAGACGTAACGTCTTGAATGACGGCGCCATCGTTTTCGAAGTGTGAAGTTTTCTATAGTTCTACTACGTGAATCAGAATATTTATCGGATTTTCAGCCATGAAACGTCTGGGAATAAAATTAGTAAGTATACTTTTTCTCAGTGCATGTCAATTATGAGCATCCTCAACGTTTACTTATTTACTTACCAAAGAAAAAAACTGTAAATACGTAGAACCTTTGCCGTTATGAGAAGGATGGATATAACAGCAGCAGTTACTTACTAGAAGTTTCACCTCATTTGTTAATAACGTAGTTATTACGATTTTTAAGTTTTTAGATAGAAATGTGAATGGAAATGTCTTTCTAGAAACTGTGAAGAGTAGTTTTCAAGAATAACGTTACTACTACGAATTTTAAACTTAAAGATTTGAATTGATAACTTCTTTTGTTGTTTTAGGGTTCGACAATACGATGTTTGTTGGTGCGTCTTCACTCCTAAAGCATTTTGCCCGGGTTCTGCCTGATGTCCTTTTGCCCGGGTAAGTTTCAACATGTGCTAGTAATAGAATATAGGTCGATCTGTGTAGGAGTTTCTATTAGTGAGATGGCGTTGTGATGACGTGATTTGCGTAAATAAGGTGTTAGGTATGTATGCGATGCCGGTGAGATGATAGAAGAGGGAAATTTAGTGACAACAAATTCTTGGCTTGGTAAGACAAAGTGTTTGGAACTTGGCAACATTTATAAGGCGTTTTGCATTGCTGCCACTGTCAGTTGCAATTCGACACCGTCATAATACATTTCACCGCAAGTATCAATCGATATCTTATTCCAGAAAAATGAAAACAATTCATTTTTTCCCCTTTTTAATGGTTAAATTCATAAAACTAGTCTAGAATGGATACGCATATAAAAAATTTTCCGAGATATCTTTTCAAAGAGTTTTGATTTGACTACACAACACAAACTGAAGAGAGAACTGTAGTAAGTTTTGGAGGGGGCTTCTAATTGGTGGAATCCTATCCAAAATGGCCGCGCCCAACAGCCAAATTCTAGTGAACGTTGTCTACTGCAAGAGCGCAAGGAAACACAACGTAGTGCCTGCGATTTATTTTCGTCATGCGTAAAAACGAGTCCCGTGATGCCCTGCCAATGACACCTATTCCCATCAAGGTATGCAGTTTATCAGTTAATGAACAAATTTACAGAAACAATCACACAAAATTAGAAACCTGGTTAGTAAAAATGCGAGTGTGTACGAACGATCATCTTGAGACTAACTTCTTAAGACCTGTTGGACAAAATTGAACGTTCCTGTTAGCTGACTGAAGTAAAAGAATAAGCTAACGTCCGAATTGTAATACGAAGTCCATTTGTCATCTTATAGAGAGTAAAATAATAGCAAAAGTAGCATTTACCCATTTTATTGCCCATAAGATGGGTAAAGTATAAAGTGTAGCTTATATCCTTTAGCAGTTCACAACGAACGAGCTTTATCACACTTTTAGGAAAATCAAAATATTTGTTTGTCCAACCAACAAGTTCTAAGACCTTCGGATATTTTTTATTGAGAATTCGATTAGTATAGAATGTGCCAGCTGCTAGTTCTCCGGCTTGGCACATTAATTGAAAAGTAACAATATGAAATTCTGCAGCAACAATTTTCAGTTCGGTGAATAGTTGGCAAAGCCATCAGCTTGGGAACGATTTTTTTTTTGTATTTGTTGTGGAATTTTTCCGGTTAAAAGATAACGAGTTTTGCCAGCGAAACTGAGCGAAGCTGTTTGGTAACAGACGTTGAGAATGAGATAACAACACAAAACAACGGATGATGATGTAATACCTCGGCTGTCGTATACCGCATATAGTGATGCAACATATTCGTTGCTTTCACTCTTGAGGCAATGTCCTCCCGAAAAACACACAAAAAAAAAACTGACCTGCCCTTTAGCTGCTGCTTTTACGTGCTATCGTCACTTCTAGTGCCAGAAGTTTGTGTGAGCTATTTATAATTATAATGTTGTTTTGCTTTCGTATTTCAGCTGGTTTTCTGTACGAGCTAATGAAGTGCATTAGACAGTTTGGCGTGCCGTTCGTTGACAACCTTTTTCCTCTTATACTTCGTAATACGCTCTAGAAGGCACGTTTAAAATATTGCGAAGACTCTTCACTATTTCATTTGAATGTTCTTTATTTTTTTTAAAAGCAGCTTGCACGGTGCTAGATGAACGTAAGGCCTGACATTTGTTATTGTTCTCTCTCAAGCAGACAAAATTAAGTACAGGTCCCATGTCCAAATAGCTTAGTCACCGTAATGAATATAAATGTGTAACTCCAGCCATTAATGATCAAGTTTCGTTCTTTTTTTCCTGCTAGTTTCTAGTTTAATATTCTTAATTGAAATTGCTCCATCATGAACTTGCTATTGTAAATACGTCTCTCGTCTCATGATGTTAAATGAAAGAGATTATCTGTGTGGCAATAGTTGCCATGGAAGCGCATTTCCTGCTATATTTTGATTCAAGACGATGGCAAAAGTTAGATATGGAAGTCAATCTTGGCATTTGAGTCTCGGGTGTCAATTTTGTATTGACCTCAGCACGTGAAATTCTACTGGAAGCGAAATAAGATCTATCGAGTTGTTGTTTTGCTCGCGTGTTTTTTTTCCGCAATGAGATACCCGTTTCCTCTTCCAAGCGACGCTTTTATACAGCATTTATCTGATTTATCTATTTAGAGTGAACTCTTCGTGATAGACACTAGCAAAAAAGCAAAAAAGCCCCTGTGGCAAGCACTGGCGTTTTTTTTAAATCGTATTTTCCCCCGGAATACCGTAGCCTGTTTGTGTGTTATCATTTATTAAGTGCATGCTCAGCGACAAATCAAACTAAAAAAATAACTCCCGTCCCCTCCCCCCTCCGAAAAAAAAACGCGTATCTAATAATTCAACAGCTAATTCTTCAAAATTATTTGCCATTTCAGGTTATATTGTGTATTCCAGAAAATGAGGCCGTTTTGGAGTTTCAGCTGATGGAATCCATGAAGCAGTTTGCTGCTTGTTGACGGGTAGTCAGCATTAAATCGAGATCTATGCGCGGCATTGGCCCTGTTAGCTTACACAGATTCCCAGCAGACAGGTATGTAAAAATCAATACTTTTTACCGTTACGGCGTCACTCTTTCACGCATCAGTCAGCGAAATTGAAAGCAACCAGAAGGCAATTCTGATTTTAATTCCACTTTACTTTCTTTATTTCAAAAATTCTCCGTGATACGTCAATGTCAGTTCCTGTAGGTATACAGTATAGTTACCCCTTTGACAACTAAAATGCAATTAAACTTTTATCCAGCAAGCTAGAAATGTCACAGAGGACCACAGACCGCATTGTCGGAGTTCGTTCATGAATACGTTAAATATACTAACAATGCTCTAGATGTATATATTTAACGAATTTGAATAATGCATACAATCAGTAGCTAAAGATTTTTTTTCATAGCGAGTAAAGAGCACACGATGGAGATTGTCAATCATTAGTGTGCATTGTTCAAGTTTAACTATATACGATTTTTTCCCCACCAATAGTCATTTCGCGTTTTCCACAATGTAATCTTTTCTTGATGTCAGTATTTATTGATTAAATTGTGCCTCCTATATCACTAGACCAGCAAGCAAAAATGTTGGAGCATAGTATGTTAAGGTGGATGTATCGTGTTTTCAAATTGGGTAATATTAGAGGAACCAGATGCTGTTCATATTCATAAACTCATTTTCGTTGTATTTTTACTTGTAATTAATACTTTAATGAAGAAAATTTGACGTAAATTTTTATTTTCTATTTTGCTGGTCGCTAGAAAACGTTTATTTGGATAGGCCGTCCATTTGTTGATATCCCTCATTTGTTTCTTATTCTTAACCTACATTGTCAGGGCGACAAACAGCTATAAAATTATTTTTTTTGTTCACACGATGTGCACTTAATAAAGCTCAGTTCATTTACAACAGTAATTGTCACACAATATGGTTCTACGATAAGCTTAGGACAAAGAAACTAAACTTAGGACTTGATTTCTCAGGTCGTATAATCCCTATAAAAACGCAACTCAATGTTGTTTTCCTTGGATGAGTTCAGACAGCGTTAACATTTCTAAAACCTGTATCTAAAATTTAAAGACTTTGTGTTGTTCGGCTTACCCGACCCATCGTGCGTTTCCTTCCCGACAGATAAAAAAGACAGGCCCGTATTACTGTGCCCTTATTGGTTGGATGCAATATCAAAATGGCTGCCAACACAAAGTCTACTGCTATGTGAGCTAACAGAAAAAAATAAATGCCGCGTTTACATCTTGGCGCATACACCCCCAGAGTAAGCGTAGTTACGTATGCTTCCCTCTTAGCTTGTTGTTTTGATTATCAAGTAGGAGGACTGGTATTTTAACGTATCACATTGGTTCCAATTTGAAGTGCGTAAAAGTTGAGGGTGCCAATTTTTGTGTGCCATTACTCTTGTCAGTCGATCAGAAAAATAACCAAGGACAACTTTGCATTTTTTTTAAATAAAAAAGAGGGGGGTCCATTGAAGGAAAAATTCGCCGAATTGTGTCAACTCTGCATTAGGCTTCCAACAGTCAGCTGATTTACAGGGAAAGCGTGTGCTTAAGGTCTGTTAGTTTTTGCATCGAATAATCATCGAAGACAAAAACGATTTTAATTGTAATGGACGTACGATTAGATTAGAAATTGCTTACGATGTATCTTTTTTTTTACCCCTGAAATTCCATTAAAAATTTGTTTGCTAAGTGTATCTTGTTTTATTGTTTTTTCTTGAATAAAAAAAAAGATGTTAATGGATTGTCTCAGAGACATGTTTTACACGGTATTCATTACAATAGACTTTATAGAAAAAGAAAAATTATACGTCCATTTACCTTTATGTTTAACGCTTTAGCATGCTTTAAATCATAACCTTTCCTAAATAAAACTGACCTGCCTTAAATCAGGTGGGATGCCTAACGAAAAACGACATTCAAAAAAGGGCATAAAGCATACGACAGGGCATACGGTACATTCAGATCTATCGACCTTTATAGCGTTCAGGTTGTAACGAATCGAAACCGCTTTTCGTACGCTTGACAGCAGTTTGCAGTAGCCTTAAAGTGGGAGTGACGCGTAATGTGTTCAGTGCGTCACCACGCATAGAACTGGAGCCGCTCTTATCACGCTTAGCGGTACGCCATCATGGCGTGGAGTTAGGAGTGGCGCATGGTGTAACTCACGCGCCCCGCCCACACGATTGTATCACCAAAGCGTGTTTCTTATTACTTCCATGATATGCGCCACTGTCGCGATTCCACTGATATAAAATCCCGACTTTTTCGCTATTTAGCTCAGAGTTGCATTTGCTCGCATCCTGTGTCCTACTTGCATTGGGATACATAAATAAATGGCAATAACACGTCGTAAGGCTCTATTCACGAACAAAGTCTTTTTGATTGCAGCGTACTGCCCAATAGCTCCCTTTGTGTTGGGATATTTTTTTTGGGTGGGCAGGCTCATATGAAAACAATACCTTTTCCAGTAGTAGCAGATGTTATGTTCAATGTTGATTTTTCGGTAGTTTCATGTTAGTCATAGAATACAAAATGTCTTTCTACATAGATGAATGGCATGTGTGATTTTCGTAGTTTTAATAATTAAAATTAACACACATAGATTCTGATTATCCATTACAGCCAGTCAACTGAAGGAAGAACGTGAACTAAAAGTTTAGGCCATGGGTTGGCCCTTGATGATGAGACGAACGTATTTTACAACATAGTTTTTCTTAAAATTGTTTTCCTGCCCATGTTTCAAGTGTGGCATTCCATAACGGACAGTAGCCTGATGGATGGGATTATGCCTTTGTTTCCTAAGTTTCACGTTTGTCTAATATGCAAGCTACTCTTTTACAATCTAGTTTTGTTTTTAGACGCCTTTAAAGAATTGCGTCGCTAACTAATACTCTTCTTAAATGGTTCTCTTACAATTTACCATTTTGCATGGAGCTGTCGTTTTTGATCATTCCATCTTGCCTGTTAGTATACCCCATCCAGCATCCATCCCAATTAAAACGCTTTCCGCTTTCTTGATGGTTTAAGCTCATACTTTCATATAATTTGTTTTTAGTATAGCCGTCGTGTGATAGAAAAATACAACCTAGTTCGCTTATCGAGGTAGGCGCGTTTCTCAAAGATTGGTGTCATCATTGTAATCGCATGTAGGTGGCGTGACTGATCAATATTTACATTTAGATGAAGGGTAGCCCAATGCTGTAGCACTTTCAGTACATCCTCTTCTATAAGAACAACACTTTTTCTTCTCAGTCAATGGCAAATAAAGAGATTTGTGGGCGAAAACATCTCCGTTAAACTCTATGTGACGTGCATAGTAAGTTGCCGTCTTTATTGGTTTATCTGTACATTTTTACGATCGTCCGTATACAAAAGAACAACCAATGTTGCAAAGTGTCAATAGATACAAAAGTTCAGAAGAAACATGAAAAAAGATTAACAAAGTTTGGTAGGCTACATTACTATGAAGATTGTTTCCCTCGTAGGGCAAAAGTAAGGAGAAAAAAAATATATAAACTAATGGTAAAAGCCATTCAATTCACCAGCTGTATAGCATTGAACACGACAAATGGGTAAATTCCAGCGATTTGCAGTCTTACGCTATAGAAAATCGTAAAATGTCAACCATAATTTCATCTTCATAGAGAAAAAAAGAGGATAATAAACTGTATCTAGTGTATTCTGCTTGTATCGGTTGGCCAATCTTTTTACCCATTACTGGATAAGTGGACCTTTGTATAACGACACATAAGTTTTGCTTTTTTTTTTAAATGCTGTGATGCAATAACATATAGACGTCATTGTTTCTTCATTCACATCTTTCCCAGAAAGTTCGAAATGTCTTAGGAACTTGGCTGTACTTCTGGACTGCTGTAGCATACTGGAATTGTGGCTTCTTAGAATAAATAATAGTTCTTAGAACTAATAGTTCGTACGTGTTTTACTATGCTGTTTTAATTTGACTGCAGTTCTGTATCAATTTCCCTTTCCGCAGTTCTCAAAATCTTCTGCTCACTGTGCACGTACAGAACAAATTCTTCTGCTGCAAAGGAGACCAACATTGTTATGAGATATGTGTGTACAATAACAGCATTTATTATTATATCGTCCGGTATATAGGATTTCTTTCGTATGGAAAGTGTAAGTTGTTATGGCAACAGGACTGGCTGAACTGTCAACAGCTGCGTCCATCCCTCGAGAGTCTTATCAATAGCTAACAGGTTGTGCTGCCTCCGTAAGAAATCTATAACTGCTGAGAGTTGTTTGACATCGAGGTAGAAAATCAGTGTGCTTATTTTGAGCTTATAAAAAGGGCATACGATGTTTTGGCTACACACTGGAGAAAAGCATCACAATGTACCAGAACTCAGGACTAGATAGTGTTTTCTGTGTAACAAAGATGGTACTGAATGATGGTGGCTATAACTGTTGAGCTGAATTTTTCTGAACGTTAACATATCGTTGACTGCATGAAAGCCTTTTTATGATTCTGTCTTTAGCAGGTAAAACAGACGTTTTGACTCAATTCAGCATTAATACCAGAGTAACGAACAACAAGAAATCGTAGTCTTGACACTTTCGGTTGCTCAACTGTGTGTGATTTCTGTAGACGTTGACGTCTGCTAGACGTAATGGTATTGCGTAGCTTTTTGTACTACATTAACAGTCAAATTCTAAGTGTTCTTAATAGAAAGAAAAAATTTAGTTATAATGAAGATAGCCATTGTGTGTTTTTGCACCTTTTCTGCCAGAAAGAGATCACAAGCTTGTTCATATTGTCTTAGGTTGGGAACACAAACATTTATTTTCTCGCTTTTGGCAAGCCGATGATGCAATATAACAGCATCCATGAAGATAGTCACGAAATTGATCTGTGCTGAGGAGTTAAAACATCATAAAGCATTCAGTGATACATTAGAGGAGAAGCAATGCACTATTTTCTAACTTGTGTGAGAAGAATTCTTTCTTCATTGTGTTACGCTGTAATGTAAACTAACTCAACATTAAATACTGTGGGCTTATTTTCCAGTCATTATATTTCTGACAGCCACAATGATTAATTACGACGAAACAAGGAAAAGAAGATTTGTAAAAATCAAGACTGTAATCGAATTTCTCCATCAAAATATTCAACTATTCATCAATTATTTTTTTAAAGGGTCCTAATTAGGCTTACTCATATATTTCTAAAATTCCAAACAATCTTTTGTTGGACAGTAAAGAATTTCTAATTAGAGAGTATATGTTGTCGTTTTAAAAATAGGAAAAAAAAAACAATAAAAAAAGTCTTTGTTTATTCTGTCGTCTGCCGCGACAAATTTTTTTAAAAACATCCTAGTCCTCCGAAAACATCCATTGGCTGAATTTCAAATCAAGATGGCTGCCCCCTCGGAACAATAACAAGTTGTGTTTTGTGTTTGTTCCTTTCTTTATGCTTGGATTTCTAGAAGTTACGCAGAAATGTCCGCTTTACACAGGTCCGTGTTCGGAGAAAACCTTGAGTAGTTACCGAAAAGCAAAAAGTTTGAATCTCTTGAAAGTATGCTGGTTAATTTTATTTCCGAAACTGCCATTAAGTTTCATCTGATTTGGACCGTACAGAGGTAAGTAATTAGTCATCTACTTTTGTTTAGTTATGTGGTTCAATTCTGCGGCACAGAAAGGCTAGAATGGGTTGTTAGAGAATGAACAGACCGTAAAATTAGACAAAGTTTATTTGGATCAAGTTTCGAGTGGGACAAATTGTCGTACTCAAGTCAAACTTAGTTTTCTTTCGGTTGAGAGTAAAAGATGGGTTTTGTGAATTTCTGAAAAAAGTTTTAACAATTTTTCAATGTCATAGAAACACAGATAACTCTTCTAGTGCATTTAATGGAGCAGTTTCGAAACAGGTCGTTTTATAGGCAAAAAACTGCTGATAGAATTGATTTTTAAAAAATTATCGGAGGGACTTGGGTGTTAGATAACGCCCAAAATCCCTCCGATACCGCTGCCGGCGGTCCCGCTTACCAAATAAGTAGTTCTACCAATAAAATTAAATAGTCTCCTTTTTTGCTGTTGTCAGCACGCAATTATAAATTCGTTGTTCATAGTTAAACTAGGAATTCCATAATTGGTATAAGGAGGCCTCCAAGAACAAGTTTTTCCTGTTATCAAAAGTGATAACAACTCAAGGAGTGGTCCTTTTTATGCCGATTTCGCAATTCCTTGGAAAACAAACATCACCCTATTCTAATAAATTTTTATTAAGAAATTGAATTATTTTATAAGTTAGCACAACATCCTGAAAGTTAAACTTGATTTAAACTTAATTTATTACCTCAATCCCGGTATGGACCCTGTATTGATGCTGCCTTCAAGATGGCAGGAAGTTCCGCATACAACGGGAAAAGATTCTATAGCACTTCACAGTGCATACGGCACGAAGTGTACGGATATTAGGCATGTTTTTGTAAAGTAAATAAAAATCCTCAAGTTGTCAAATTCTGTGAATTATCTCAGTAGGTTTTTTTTTTATTTTTTGTATCGTTTTGATTATCATCGTATAAATTATGAAGAGCATCACATTTATATTTGCCGGCAAAAAACGTTACTAAACACGTCGTCTTTTTTTAGAATCTGATAAATTTAGTCACATGTTTCATAACCAATTTCATGGTGATAACAAAAGGTCAACAATACAATAAGTCATAAATGAAAATTCTATCCTACATTACGGATAATGCAGTACTTGCAAACGATAAAAGTATCGATTGATTACGTTATCGCGTTTTGACATCTGTGCGCCAACTATCGGCAGTTTCATCAACTGAAAGAACAGTTGACAACAAGACACATCTGGTTATGTAGCAAATGTCTGGTCGTTACGACATCAACCGAGTGTAACGCCTAAACAGGTTATTATAATGTAGCCATCGATGTTATCTTTGATGTCTTGTCCAACTTGTGCAATTTCCAATGATATTGCCTTGCTTCTTTTTATTTTCCATTTTGACATAGATGGATCAGTACGAAAAACAACCATTTTCTTCACTTTTTCATCTAGTTGAAGTCTGAAGAGAGTGCCAAAATTTTTTTAACGTAATGTTGAAGCCATCTGCTGTATTAGTTAACTACTTACTGCGGAGTTTTGTATCTCTAGCTGGGCTGGTCGTAATGCAGAGTGGTTGTTGAATAAACTATTGACTTGAAATGTAAAATAGACTGCGTTTAAACGTCATGCAAGAAGTTTCACAGGAAAGTCATTGGTTAAATAACGCAGAGCATTACTGAAAGAATTTATTTGTACATTAACGGAGGCAAGAATAAAACGTTTCAGCAAGGCATTGTAAATACGCAATATACGGTATCTGTGTAGAACTTTTGTAAACTTTTCTGAATAAAACAAACTAATTGCTTAACTTACTCAGGTTGGATCCTATAGCGTTTTGAAAGTTAGAATCAACACGCAGATTCGAAAAACATCAGGGTTAACGGAAAGATCAAATAACAAACTATCAAAATGAGATAAATCATGTGTCTTTTGACTTCTTCACAAAGAAATACGAAACACAAATCAATGTTTTCTTAATTGCTTTGAAAATTATACATAAAAAGGGTTAAAGTTAACCGACTTGTTGCGTCATTCAAGCATGGGTGTTCTGTCGTTTGTTTTTTTGGCAGTACTTTCCACAGGCACTTGCCTGTGTTGTGCGAATTCAGGTTGAACCACTTTGTATTGAGAAGTCTCCTCTCACCAGGCAAAATCAATCAGGTCATCTGTGATTGGTCGAGAGCGATTCCAAAATGGCCGCCCCAATACGAAAAGGATGGGTAAGAATTGGCGCGCGAGATAGTCGGCTGCCAAAAAACCTTTCCCACGTCGTGTCGCGTTGAGGAAGGTCGTTCGAGTGACCCATTGCCATAACGGTTTCATTGTGTACATCCAGTACAACTATACAATCACAATACATATCAATGCGTACACAATCGAATTAGCTCCAAGAAAGTGTCATAAAGCGGCTCAAGTGATGGCGATCCACTAGACAGTTGACTGGAGAAGCTGCCATACCACTACAAAAGTTGTATCTAAATATTCGTTAAGCCAAGCAGCCGAACGAGAAATGTCTCCAGACTCAAAAGATATGTCCTAGGAATAACCACGAACAGGATCCTGCGTTTTTTTCTGGTTCGTATCTAAATCTTTGTTGGTTAAAATTCTTTACGACTTTACAATACTTGACATGATTAATGTAAGATTTTACGTAAAAAAAATGAATTTGACAAAATTAGCAATAGCGACGTCTTCTTGTTTGTGACATGATACCCTTTTGAATTAGGTAACTTGGATTGTCACATTTCAAGGACTGCGAGAAACGGGGAAAAGAAGAGGAAAAAGTGGGTTAGGTTGTTGTGATGTTTCGTCACATGTATACGTAGCCACTCGTCTAGCCTCTCTTTTAACTGCGTCTACAGGCCAACAACCTGTAGTTCTGTCATGAGATTGTTATTGTTTCACGTTTCGTAATTCTGAGGTATGACAGCTAATGGTTTATTCAGAGGTATAAAATTACAACCATTTTCTATGTTTTTCAGGTTTGTTTGCTTTTTGATGAAACAGGTTACTGAACAGCGCTTGCCATCTAGCGGTAATTTTCTGCCAGCTTGTGCAAGCAACAAATTATCCTACCGGTTTTTGAAGAAAGGGATCCTTCTTAGACTTCCATATTCAGACCAGATGTGTGTGTGGTGAAACTGGTTGTCTTTATTATTCAACAAATTTTTGTCATCCATTTGATTTTTAAATGACTTTTTCAGGGTACCTACTCAGATAAGCTAATCTGGTCTAATGGTTTCGCATTCGGTACCGTTGTGGGTTCTTGCATAACCAGAAACGAGTTTTACAAGTAGGATGGCAATTAACTGCGGACTTTGCCAAACATTTGTCCTCAAAAATAAAAAGCCCCACTGTACCCTTGTAAGTGCGACCTAGCGTGGCAGTGTATCTCTCAAGAAGTTGTCATGTGCGTCAAGCGGGCAGGTAAACGTGATGTTTCATAGTTGTAAAATATCTCGATGCTACGTGAGTCTTCAAACAATAATTTATTCCCTGTTTTGACATCATTTATAATCCTGCTTGATTGAACATCAATTAAACTGGAAGCTTGATTTTTATGTATAATTTCAGGCAGGCCCATCAGTTGGAAAATCCGGTTGAAAGGAAAAGTTAAAAGATGTTTTTCAACTTAAAAATAAACAAGAAATGAAAAGACAAATAAAGGAAAATAATATCTGTAAGAAGAAAAGAAAAAAAGAAATCGCAGCGTAGCGAAAGAAGAACGAAAAAGAACTATAAAACGAAAAATACGGTAAAATAATTGAATTTATTATACGTTTTCATTGCCGGAGAAAAATTATCTTTGATTAAATAACAAGAATTTTTGCGGCAGAGTCAACATTTAAAGGCGGAATGCGTAATTTATTTTGAAGAAAAATAGCAAATTTACAGACGCACTCATGGCCAAAGCAGAAAGTCAATGTACAGCACATTGATTTACATTTAATTCCGAACATCAGGTTAGTTTATATATTTTATTAATTTAAGGTAACTTCAAGAGGTTTTAACGGCCGGTCTTTTGCTAGACTGTTGCTGCTTCTTGGCCTGTTTCATTTTCATAGCCGTCCCTTTCATTGAAGTGATGACTTGCTTCTTGTTCTCCTCCTTGAGCCGTTTCTCCTCCTCTTCATCCACAGGTTCAACCCCATCCTTGTTTTTGTCGGCCTCGTCAACCAGATCATTTTGCTGCCGAAAAAAATCTTCATACGTAAACTTGACGCAATGGACCGAGTCACATAGCTCGAAACCGCATTGTAAGCAGGCCGGAAGCCGGATCTCCGTCACTCCTGAACGGTTTGTTCTGATTATTCGGCGTACGGAAAGGCCGCTGACAAACCCGCTAATCCTCCTAGTTCGAATCCCTCCTTCTCGTCTTGTTTTCAACCGTAATTTCTCCAATTCGACCAACCTTGAAGAAAATTATCATCGTATTAAGATTTCGCGAAACGGCAACGTATTTCATACTTGGTAAAAAACTCGTCATCCTGCTTTGAAGTGGGTCGAGCCACCGTCAGCATTTTCCAGTTAATTTCGACGGTAGCGAGATCCAGAATTCGGACGGACTGCATGGCGACAGGTATTGGATCTGGGTAAGAGTGCCCACAGTTGACGCTGATCGGATGTATCCCGGCCACAATTCGGCCTGTCTTTTGGGGTGATTTATCCCTCGCACCTCCAGTCCGAGCATATTGACGGTGAGGGGATTTGCTTTTCTGTGTCTCTTTACGACAGGTGAAGGAGTAATCCTCACCAATAATAATTTCTTCTGGCCGTACCTTTAGAATTTTTTATGAGAAAATATTTTGTACAAACTATTTGTTTTCAATTGCTAAATTGTTGCCCTTACCTTTTCAGGTTTAATGCGGAATTCGGGGATGTGAGCAAGGAGTTTTTCAAACTCCTGTTTGGTGCGAGGCCGGGCCGTAGACAGATCGAGCGCTTGCATGGCCTCTGCGCGTGGCGCCAACAGATCTTCCAACCGAAAGAGAGCCATGGCTGCGACGCAGACCAACTCATGTCTTGTTCAAGAAACCAGCTGTAGCTGACTTGATGCTGGACGACGTCTCGCCTCAGCAGCCGTCCCATCCTGCTTCGGAACATCCACAATAACAAAGGTACGTGCTGTTATTTCCATTTCCATTTTTTTTTCCTATCTTTCGCAAAATGGAGCAAACCACAATTTGGTCTGTTCCATTCAACGGCCGAGATTACTGTGTTGTACAAGGAACCTGACAGACAGGAATAACATGTTATATGGTTATCCCAACTTACCAAATACGAATGTGATAGCGAGTAACATCACGGAACCATATAAAAGTATTCCTGGCTGTCCACTATCTTGTCACGGAAAACTAGGGTTTCTCATGGATCGCGCGATCCACAGATCTATTCAAGTCTTTGTAGACAAAGGGGGCAAAAGCGATGTTCACTGAACATGTAAATAAGGTTTACATGGAATGAAACTCGCTTTTTAGTTTATCACGGACGCAAGTGAATGGCGGATCTGTTGCTCGTGTACCAGTCCTCGGAAGGAACACTGGTCGATCTCTGCTACGATTAAGTGTCGTTGGACGACTGGAGCTTCTTATAGCTAGCGACTAGGGATTTGTATACAGGTCTTGTGGGTAAAGGAAACGCGTCTGCATGTTAATCATAGACGACGAGTTGAGCAGTGTGTTGAAGCCGGAGTTGCGCTTCAGCCCTTGACCGCAGTGCCCACCCGTGTACATGTAGAGAAAACTTGCCCCTTCAGCTAAGCGCGGGCTGGCAAACGGCTGCCCTCCATCCGGAAAGGGTTAGAAAAAGAAAAAAAACGAAAAAAAAGTCTGCCTGCACACAGTGGATGGAGGGATGACTGCTTCGCGTGACTGACATATCCTTTTTTTCCTTTTTGGCTATTCTCTTTACGGTTTCCCCTTACTCTTTCCAGAATCCATATCTAGAGACATTTGATTCGGTGCTTTGGGGATGGCATACTTTTTGTATTATTTGTTTTTGGAGTCTTCACATGTAGAATTACTTTCATTCTCCTTCCTATACGATTTGCATGGGGATAAAAGATATCCCTTGGCGTTTCACGTCAGTTCCCGATCAATTGTATTCGTTTTCCGCTCTTGCATAGACACAGAAAGGGAGGCACCGTTCACGAAAAGAAAAGCACGAAGAAATCATTCCATCATTTTCAGTTTTTTCCCCCTTGCGTCGTTTCCAACACCTCGTGCGTTGTTCGAAAGCTATCACGTAGATATATTTATAGGGTAGATAATAGGCTATTTGGGCCCTTTTCGTTGATAGCATAAGTAGGAGGACGTTTGCCCACCTCCCCCCACTCGCCCTTTTTGTTTTGTTTGTCTCGAAGTTGAATAGCTCCAGCTGTTCGTTTTGTAGCATTAACTTTTTCCTTATATTTTACGCTAAACTTGAATGTGACCCAACAGTTTTATTCCATTTTTTGAACGCTATACACCATTATCCTTCCTAAACCTCGTATGCGGTATACAAGAGCGCGCCATTCAGGTTAGCGTGGATCAACGAGGCCGGCGAATAAAGCGGGCGGGAGTCTAGAGTTACCGTCTTACTTCGTAGTAAGGCAATTGACAATAGGATTATAACTACAGCAACATTCTGCTACTTTTTCGGTACTAATATTATACGATTATTGTTCTCCATGTAAAACAGAAATTTCGGCAAAAAGTTTGTTTTTATATGTTGAACATTTACATCATGCTACAAAGTTGTTTTCACTTCTTTTTTGTAGTAAGTGATGTACTGCATGTACCACAAACTTTTAGCTTGGTTTTTGTGCTTTTCCCTCTTATCGCTGGTCATCGACTTTGTTTCCTTTTAAACCCGTAACTTAAAAATGGGCGTACAGGTCGCAAGGCATTCAATCTATTACTGCGCCCGCAAAAAATTCATTAGAGATATGGCTACGAAATTGATCGTTTGAAAGCGTGCCCAGTCCAGTCAGGCGTATGATAATAACTCTTGCACCACTATGAACTGTTTAGATTGCATCTTATTGTTACATCAATACTGGTATAAAAGAACGGGAAAAAGAGAAAAAGTCTATATAGGTAGTGTTGAAAGCCAACAAAGTTAGTTAAACCTGAAAGTGATGATTGATTCTTGACTTCAGAACAGTGTGTGTGTGAACCCACGGGCATTGTTACGCTTCTAACCGGGGTGGGTGGAAAGGCTTTTCAAAGGTCTTTAATCAATGTTTGGAAAACGCAAACTGCAGTGTTATACTCACACACACACACACACGCTGGTTTAACTAACTTGATACGTGGCTAAAGGGGGTCTAGTTGGATTCCCTTTAATTTCCCCCTATCATTTCCTTCAAGCCCTACTGCCGGAAAGGCGTTCCTGTCAGGAACAGTTTTGATGAATGCCTCGCCGCAGAAAAAGAAAAAGGCGATATTACCATTTTTCTTGCGGAATCACTGTAGCCAAAAAGTGTATTTATGCTGAGCTTTTACCGTGCAACACCTTGTTAGGGGCCATGTGGTTTCGCTGCTATTGCTCTTTAGTTGGCATCGTCGTTTTGCGTTTGGTTGGCATTGATGTGGTGAGTGAACCATGAACGTTTCTTGTAAGAAGATGAGCTATTTTTTGATTTTCTTTGTCACTGCAAGCGGTGCAACAATGCTCGTAGACGCTTTGTGTAACTTGGCTCGGCACACTTCACTGGCGCAATAACAACAACACGCAAGTCAAAAGAGAAGCCGCACGCAGCCAAGAAACGAGCGGTTGAGTTCTCGAACGTTATTTTTTTGTTATTGTTGTTGTTGTTGTTCTTTTGCCAGTCTTAGTACAGCCTACTGACGTGCTTAATCTACCCAGAGAACAATTTTAAAATAATATCAACCAGCGGAAAAGCTTCGTCTCACGACTGTTTGCTACCGCTAGAAATATGCTTACTGGTTGTGCAGCGGGTTAGTGGGGAGGGAGGAAAAGCCGTCAGGGCAATCCTTCACCATGTATATTATTGATTAGACACATGAGCCCAAAAGGCGGCCAAGAGTTACGCAGACGGGTGGGTACTATCGTTGCCATGCTGCGACTCATGGCTAAGCACTCGCTTACCCTTTTCATGTTTTTATTCTTTCCTTTTCTCAACATAAATGGCGAGTTGACAAAAGAGGAACAAAAAAGTAAAAGCCACACGACAGAGAGGTTATACTTTGAATGGGTTTTGCAATGTCGAACTAAAAAAATCAAAACGGAGCCACAGTTCGTGTGTTTCGCCTCTCTGGTCTTCGTTGCGTGTGCTAAAGCACTGAGGTCTGATTTTTCCCTCCCGGAATATATTGAAAAAAGAAAAGAAAGGAAAAACTCTTTATACATATGCTTCGAGGTTTCGGCTTAGTTTTTTCCCCCGTTATTTTTTCTCGAGATTACATTTTTTTTTTTTTTTGAGAAGAAAGAACAATACACCGTATACCTGAAGTCGCAGTATTAAATTACAAACAAAACGTTTTTATTCAATTGCTAGAATAAGGCATTGCCCAATTGATTTTCTTTTTTCAAGTAAAAGCGTTTTGAACAGTGTGTATTTTTTTTTTACACAAATGCATTTCCACTTACAAAATTGAAAATTTGAATTTGAATTCATAAGTATCAGGAACAAAATTGATTTGGTAATTTAAACATTTTTCTTCTGTTGGCAAACTAACAGGATCTTTAATGAAGTAAACTGCTTGTTTGGAGTGCATGTCCCACTGAACGTTTTGACCAAGCGTGACAGGAGCAGTCGGCCCACCACTAATTACATTTGCCTCGTCCAGTTGCCAATCGATCCACAGGGCCACTCCATTAACAGTGCCAGTAACTGGTAAGTTGACCTTACCTTCCACCTCAGGAATTTCTTTGGTCATTCGGGAAAGTGTCGTCAAATCTAGCATCATTAACTGAATAGCTGGACTTAGCGCACGAGTGGGATATTCCCACAGAGGATGAGGCTCAACTTGAGAATCGCTGGTATCAATAGCACTCTGTAATCATGGTAATTTATATAGTTGATATGCAAATTAAAAGGTCAAGCAATAAATAATAGTTGTTTACCTCAATCAGGTTATCAAAAACTGTGAGATCAATTCCTTGAGTGGAGCGTACCGGGGCCCTGATTTTCCATAAATCTTTCATCTCGACGGCCATGGCGTAAAGGTACGCCTTGCCAGGTAAAATTTTTGTCACGCCATCTGCCAATAAGTGTTGCACGGTGTTTTTCCAATGTGCGAAGTAAAGATTGTGCCATGGTAGCACAGAACTCTCGAAAACGGGTTCTCCCAACACTAGATTTACCTACAAATAGTAGTAAAATGAAAAACGTTAACTGAAGCAAAGCCACTGTCTTACTATTTACAAATTGCCGAATGTCATTGCTATTTTACAATGAAGTCCATACCGGCTTTAAAAATAAAGCTTCAATATGTAACAGTCGTACCTTTAAGTCGAGTTTTCTCTTTTCAAGATCTCCATCTAGGACGGTTACTTGTTCTTCTAGGTCATTTCTTTTAACCCATGCCTCCAATACTCGACGGCAATGTGGATTTCTTTCGGCGGCATAGACTTTTCGCGCTCCTAATTTGGCCACTATCAATCCTAATAAACAGCAATCGCCCAATGTCAAGCAGACTGTATCGGAGCTGATCATTTTTTCCAACACCCTTATGTATTTTTGGTTGCGATCGTTGTCATTCAGCTGTCCTAAACGGGGACGGCTACAAGCAAGATGAACAGAGCAATCACAGGATGGACGCGGCATGGTAACGGAAGGGGACGTTTCTGTCTGTAATCCAAACCAAAGGCTATATTCGTCATGGTAACCCGTCAGGTGTAATCTCTCGCCTTCTGATTCGATAGTTATATCATCAGGTAAATAATAAATGGCTTGCATCCAATGATCCCTCCATGGTAATTCGTTTCCTGCAGGATAAACAAGCGGTTAACTTCGGAGAAGCAAATTTTTACTATTATAACACCTTCTGGATGTGCCCAGGGAGGCGCGCAACTTAAGACAATTTCGCCTGCTGAATCCATGTCCAACGTCCACCACATTAGAATGGCATGAGCTTTGCCGCTGCATTTCGCAAAGAAATTCACTGTGTTTGCGTCGTCCTTAGGAATTGGCACTTTACTGTTCCAATCAAAGCTATAATCGAAAACAAAGTTATGATAAATAATATCCTACAATTTGATTTCAGTACTTGAAGATTGGAATGGGGTCTGAAAGGATTTTGAAGTGGGTCTCCTTGAGTTGGGCAAGCTGAACATCATGCACTGCTCCATTCCCAGGGCAAATGGAAACATTTGAAGGCGGTTTTATAAAGTCAGCACCAAGTTTGATGGGCATGGACCGGTTCCATGAGGATACTAGGTGGGATTCAATCAACTGGACATAAATTGTAGCTCGTGCTGGGATGACAACTGAATCTTCCTACAAAGATGCAAAACTGATGTTAGCCTTTTATGTACTATGTATGTTTTTACTTACTGTGAGCAAGTGTTGATTAGCATGGTTGAAAGTCCCAATGGCACCTTCCCCAATCAGCTCTGTGTCAAACACTTCTGTTATTAGAACATTGGCTTTGCCTTCCATGTCTTTCTGAGGGCCAACTGTGATTTCAGTTGACCTTTTTGGAATTATTTTAATTGAATCGGCAAAACCATTGTGGGCAATAACTTCAGCTGAACATTTCACCATGGGCTGGAATGTCTGTGGATAAAAAGAAACAGGAATATTTTGTTAACTAACTTAGTACAAATGCAAAATTCAACAGACCTCACAAGCAAAGACAGCAGATGCCTGTGCCTTAACAGCCATCATTGCAAGAAGCCCAGTTCCAGTGCCAATATCCAGTACTCGAGAAGCTTTTCCTTTAATCCTGAGTATGTTTAGAGCTTTGTTCAAAGCTAAATTGTATTTAAAATTCTATATGTAAGCGAAAAATGTATCTTGAGAATTTAAAAAAAAATGTGTTTGTTTAAAACTACCCTTTCTTCGTCGTGCAACATATCGGCAAACCCAGAACGGGCGATTTCTTGAATGTAGTCATAACTTTCAGCTTGCATATCCCATTCCAAACTTCCTGTCCCTGGATTAAACTTCTGAACAAGAATACCATTATGGCTCATTTTATAACTACGTAACTGTTCGAACCAAAATTTTGTTCCAAAAAATTTAGAGATTTTAAGCGGAAACTTCAGATGAAACATGTGGGACTTTAAAACTAATCGGCGGTGTGTTCGAATGTTCGCGACATCTTACGACTAGTTCAAACACTAAAATATAGCCATCTGTTTTACAAAAAACTCGGCCTTTTTCTGCTATCGCCATATACCGATCAGATTCCTAGTTAATTCTTTAGAGACAACTTAAGATATTCTTGCCATACAAAAATATTTTTTTTAATTTATAATTTTATTTAATTAAGATATAATTAAATCTTATTTATTTTGTTCTATTCTATTTTTTAAAACACTTTCACAACGGTTTTTGCAGAAAAACTTTTTTTAAGCCCGACTAAATAAGCCAGACTTACTTATTTTTCCACGAATATTCGGTGTAATTCAAAAACGGCTAACTTGACAAGAAAACAAGTGGCATTTTCTGAATCAGCGTTAAATTTTGATTATACTGTGTAATTTCTATCGAATTCACAGAGATGTCATTTTTGGCCGATTTTGACAAAAATGGTAAGGCTATAGCCTTCTCACTTTTTCATTTTTGGCTAAATTTTAAATTTCGCTTAAAATACATGATTTCGATTCAGAATCGAGTGCTTGTCACGGAAATCAATCAATTAAACGTAAAAAACGAAAAAATAAGAAAAGTTATTTATTAAGTTTATTAGTTATTAAGGTTTGTATTACGTTTAATTCAAAATCCATAAGGCCCATTGGAAAATAAATTTGATTTCCGTGATGAGCATTCAATTATAAATCGAAATCGTGTATTTTAAGCGAAATTTAAAATCTAGCCAAAAATGAAAAAGTGAGAAGGCTATAGCCTTCCCACTTTTGTCAAAATCGGCCAAAAACGAAATCTCTTGGAACTCGATGAAACTCACTCAGTATAATGAAAATTGAACGCTGATTTCGATTCAGCTATTAGTTTTTTCCTTAACCTAGCCATTTTGAAAATAAACGATAGCAAAGGGCTGTTAGTGACACTTTTTTTACGCCGTAGGGTACTGGCGCGCTAGCGTTTTCAAAAATTCAGTGTTTTTCAAAAACGATTGACTTATTGAAAAGAAAACAATTTTTCCGGAATCAGCATCAAATTTAGAGTATATCCTGTGATTTTCACCCAATTCCAATGAGTGTCAGTTTTTGCAGGTATAAATTTTAAGCCCAACAAAATAAGCCCGACATGTGTTTTTGACGTATAATTTAAAAACTACTAAAACAATTGAAAAATTAACTTGATTTCCGTAGCAAGCATTCAATTCTGAATCGAAATCATGTATTTTAAGCCAAATTTGAAATTTGGCCAAAAATGAAAAAGTGCAAAGGCTATAGCCTTACCACTTTTGCGATTTTCGGTCAAATCGGGACATTGGCTGAAAACACTTGATTCCTACTCAAAATTGAACGACGATCACAAAAATCGGCATTGTTTTAATGTTAGACTTGTAGTTTTTGAGATAGGGCCTTAGAAATGGAAAAGTCGGGCTTATTTTGTTGGGCTCATTTTGTCGGGCTTATTTTGTCGGGCTGATTTTCAAATCCAACAATTTGCCCGTCCCAGGATTTTTATTCAGAAATGAATGATAATCACGAAAATCGAGTTTATTTTGCAATTACCCTTTTAGTGTTTGTACTAATCGTAAGATTTCGCGAACATTCAAACACCGCTGATAAGTTTTCATGTCCCAAATGTTTCATGTGAAGTTTTCGCTTAAAACCTCTAAATTTTTAGATGATCATGATTGTTTAAAGAGCGCAACTGCGAGTATATGCTTCGCAACGTATCTTAGCGACCAATCCCAAACATGCGGGTCATCGACTAGTTTATTGTTACCTGGGTTACCTAGACGCAGCAACATATCGCTTCATTATTTTCGCCTAAAATTTTAAGTTTCCAGCGGGGGATTTCTATTTTTAAAAAACATGGTGAGTAAGAATGAGATAAAAACAGCTGGGGCTAAGTCAGGAAAACCGGTAGGCTTTGATACTTTTCAGTTTAAAAACTATTAGGAACTTAAATTTAAGTACACGACTAGGCCAAAGGGAGCAAAGGTAAAAAGACCGGGAAGAAAAATGTATCTCACCGCAGCGCTTTACTGTTGGACGGACTACCAGTATCTGAGATGTCAAGAGATCAACTTCTTAATCATTTAACTCGACTTCTTGACCAGCTGGAAAAAGAACGTGAAGAACGTAATTTTTTTCAACTAGAGCGCGATCAAATTTATGGTTTTTGGAAAGTCGCAAAGGAAGAAGTCGAAGATGTACGGGCTCGCCTCAGGTGATATTTAATTATGATTCCAGCGTTAAATACTAGAAGGTTGCGAAATTTTTCTTTTCTTTCTTTTTCTTTTTATTGTTTCCTTCTCTTCTTATAGAAATAAAGAAAAGGAATTAGACGACGCTGAAGAAATAAGACAAAAAGACATATCGATCTATAAGCAGCAAATAAAATGTCTTCTTCATGAACATCAGACAACTGTAGCTGAAGCGCGGGTTTGATTGCAGTTTTTTAAAAAATACCAATTCGGAACAAAAACAATTAAATTCAAAATACATTTGAATGCAGAACGAACAACAAACAGCTTTGGAGCTAGCTCATTTAGAACATCAAGATCAAGAGCAAATACTGCGTTTAGAACAACAGCGTTTGAAAGAGGAAATCCGTCATCTAAGTCTTCAAGAGCAGCTTACAGTTGACAATATCAAAATGGAACACTCACAAGAATTGAGTGAGATGCGTAAAAACTTAGAGCAGGAAGCTAGACAACTTGAAATCAAGTACCAAAATCAGATGGATGCCCTGAGGAACGATCTAGAAAAACGGAGGAGAAACGACTTACAAAATATTGATACAAAAGATCAGCAACATTTAGCTGCACTAAAAGCTAATCACGAACAGGCAGTAATTAATTTAAAGAATTATTTTAACGACATTATTCTCAACAACATGACCTTGATCACGTCTATGAAAGTAAAATAATTTAATTAATGTTAAAAAAAAATTACTACTACTATAA
The DNA here is from genome assembly GCF_022539665.2 of Daphnia carinata. Taxonomy (NCBI): domain Eukaryota; kingdom Metazoa; phylum Arthropoda; class Branchiopoda; order Diplostraca; family Daphniidae; genus Daphnia; species Daphnia carinata. The sequence continues at coordinate 7,964,801 of NC_081337.1, forward strand.
CTGACCTATGTACTTCAATGGACAGGAACAATTATCAGAATTCCGGATTAAAGAAGAAAGGTTGGAAAAGCAATTTCACAGGACTAGCAAGGAGATAAAGCATCTAAGGGAGAAATGCGAACAGCTGGAAAAAATAAATAAAGAGTTACGGAAAGATACAGAGAACTGGTTACATGCTAAAACTTCCCTACAAGTACCGCGATAACTTACCGTTGCTTGATACGATGACACATTCGCACTGTAAATTAACTTGCTTCGCAGGCAGCAAAAAGTCACCACAAAACGATGTCCAAACAGCTTGAAGAAGCTGTATGGCAACGTGAAGTGGCCGAGCAACGTCTAGCGCGAACAAAAACCGAACGGGACGAGTTAGAAGAAAACTTCATGGCTGCTATCTTGGAGGTGCAACAGAAAGCAAATCTAAAACAGCTTGTTCTGGAAAAGAAAATGTAAATCCGCTTAACTATGTTAAAGAGAAAAAGAAAATGATTAATAATTAAACTTGCAGGGAAACATTACAAGAATCTCTTAAATTTAAAGACATTGCATTGAAACAATTTACCTTAAATGGATCTGGCTTGAACTTGGATGCAGGAACAAATTCATCTGGAGAGACAATTGTAATATAAACTACATAACATAATTAAATTAAAAATTTATTTCAGGATTTTTTTAAATATCTGCAGTCATGCTCTTTGAGAGAGGGGAGACAACAAACAGTGGTTAAAATGAACTTTGAAGCAGGACATCATGAAGGAATGCCAGACAAATCTTTCCAGTCCTCCAATGAGAGCATACCTGCCATTGAAGAAAAATTAAGCCTACAGTCTAGTTCAATCAAATCAATTCTAGATACATCAAAATCTAAGTCAGCAGTCTTGGACGTCAAAGATGTGTTGTAACTGCTGAATTAAAACTTTAAACCGTATCTTAGAATTACAAAACAGTACCCTCCCCCCCTCAAAGCTGCCCAAGTACTACAAAAAGAGTACGCCACACACAGATGAAAACAAACCAATGTGCTGCTCCTCAACCACCAAGCGGCTAAGTTCGTCTGCTATGCATGCTTTCGATCTTAATTTTTTTTTGCAATTCTGTTGTAGTTTGATGCTAGAAGAATTAAAAGACGTAAAAATTGAGTTACTGAAGACTTATTACTTACTAAATAATGAACACTGTACAAGGATTCTGTGATTTCAACATACCTTCCCGATGTAGCCCTACCACTACATTGAGAGATGTCGTCATACGTGCTGTCAAACGTATATTGTTTGTTTTTTATCGTAACGAACTCCTTTTCATGTGATATATTAAAATTCAGTTGGTTATGGGGCCATTGCCATCAATACAACAATAGAAGAAGATGTTTTAATCACAACAAAGAAAAAAACTAACAAGAAAGGTGATGCAATAGAGGACAAAAAAGAAATTCCCCTGCCTCCTAAACTGAATTTCACACAAGAAGAATTGGATTCCTTTAAAGTATAGTTATTTATTTAAGTATTTTATTTTTCATTATAAAGACGATTTTAAGACTACTTACACTTCATGTTTTGGTGCCTTTTTGTGATAGGTTCATGGGAAAAGTGTGAAAATTTTACAGCGCTTGACTGTTATGCTTAGTGACCCTACAAACACACAAAAACTGGTGAGAGAAAGATATTCAGAATTCTGAATGGGCAAAAAAATTATCTCTAATTATGGATTGAATTAAAGGTGCAGTCCGTGAATGCCAAAAGTTATGATTTAATAGCAGTTTGCCCTACAACTACAGCTGCATTTCTGGTATTTAGTTCTTTAAATGTAATTTCTTTTTAAAATATGTGTGTAATTACTCTGTAGCATGCTGTGGCAAATATGGATGTAGACATTATTACATACCATCCAATGGACACTAAAGAAGTGAGATTCAATAGAAGACAGTACCACCAAGCTACTGACAGGGGAATATTTTTTGAGATACCATATGCATTCATGCTCAGAGATCCAGCAATGCGAAAAAAAATTATTCAGATATCTCACCAATACCATGCAGTTGGAAAATCAAGAGTAAGATTGCCTAAACTTAGTTATAACATTTGCTGCTTGTTATAAGACTAATGAAAATGTGATTTGTGCAATAGAACATAATCATCGGTAGTGGAGCAAACACGCCAATGGAGCTTCGAGCACCGTATGACGTGGCCAATTTGTAAGAAACTAACTTTTAGTGCTTTTATTTACAGCCAAGTTTCTAGTCACTATTATTACCTTATTTATTAGAGGACTGCTTTTTGGGTTAACTGAAGGTGAAGCGAGATCTGCGTTGACCTTAAGTGGGAGATCAGTCGCACTTCATGCTGGTAAATTTCGGGTTGTTACGTCTTGCGACTGCGATAATTTTATGTTTGTGCTTTGCAGTGACAAGAAAAACTGGAAAATGTGTAAGTTTCATCACAGAGACAGATAAGCTTGATCCAGAAGAACGGTGGAAAGCTCGTGAGATAGCAGATGCGGAAGAAAGACTTCTCGGAAAACCGGAGACCAAAAAATTGAAAATGGATTCCGATACAGTTTCATAGACAAAGTGGACAATGTGCTGCACTTATTGTATTCCATTTTGATCAATAGATTATGGCTGAACTACAGAAGAACATATCATTTGAAGTTACAGCTGCTCTTGCGGAGGGCTTTACGTTCTGCAATTTAAGATCGATGTATCGCAAGTTATAGACATTCACACTTTCATAACAAAATGTTGCCCCAAAAATAGAGAGCTGCCAAAAAAATACAACATGTAAGCAAAATCTTATTTTTTTCGACAGTGGGGTTCTTTCACACAAGCATGTCTTTCAGGCAACCTATTGGATGCTCATAGGCTTTAAAAGTACAGATGAACCAAACTCTGCATCTGCGTTCAAACCATGCTGCTCAAATAACTCGATGAAACGAACGTAAATGTTTTTCGTAAAAAATAACAACTTCGCCATAATCACGCGAAGAGGATTCAACAGTCGAAAATAAAAATTTCAGATTCTCAAAAGATCTTGGGGCCTGTGACGTTACAGTAGGCAAGTGAGAAAAAAAGCAATTCAATAAAAATACACTGAAATGTTATTGGCAATGAATTCGTTCTGTTTGTTGGTTTGTTTTTTTGTCTAATAGACCCATGAAACGGGAACCCACTGATGTTGGTTGGAAAGAATTTCCAGTGCTTCGACCACTTTGCGAAACGTTTGGTCGGGATCTTCATTGATGATAATCTGATCGAAATATTTCTCGTAAATTCTCTGAATACGAGCGCTTTCCTCTAATGCATTTTTGAAATCCTCTTCCTATTAAACAATTTGAAAATTTAATAGCCAATCAATGGAAATTGAGATAACACAGCGTGCAAAATCAAATATGTAAAGAAAACCTCGTATAAAGACGTCAGGGATTCGAGAGTACGTGCTCTTCTCGAACTGAAACGAATGGAGCTGGAACGATCAAACTAGCCAAACCAAAAGGGAGAGGAACATAGGTACACGAAAATTTGTAAATCAAAATGTAAACAACACGACCAACATCAATAGGGTAAATTTCAAAACTAACCGTTCCCAGATTTCGACTGGAATATCGCGAGTTCTCGTAAATGCTTTTCAATTGGTCCATTCCAGGGGCTGCTAAAAATATGACATAAGGCATAAACTCTGGTGAGTTGTGAAGAGTTTTTAGTGCCTGCATGTACAAAATATTACATCTTAGCAACATGCAAACATAAAAAAAATGTACAAGGAATCTTACGTTTGGGCTGCAATCTAAAACACACATTTTACCCTGGCGGATTACTGCACGGATGGTATCTAACTTTGTACCATAAAGGTGACCATTGTGTTCACCGAACTCGAGAAATTGATGATCACGCACGTCATGTTCCATCTCTTCACGTGAGACGAACCAATAGCCCATACCGTCTTCCTCAAGTTCCCGCATCGGTCGAGATGTGTCTAAAGAATACTTTTAGAATTCTCACTCGCTTCGAAGAATAAATTGAAAAAAATTACGAGGCATAGTAGTTCCGAAGCGGTCAGGATCACTGTTGATCAATCGGTTCTTTAATGTGCGTCGACCAATACCCTCCGATCCAACGAGCACCAAGGTCTTCCGGCGAAATGGTGGCATACGAGTAACCTCCTCGTAAAGAAGCAACTCTGCTTTATCCAAGTCAACACTAGACTTGATTTGGTACATCAATTTCTTTTTCTTTTTAGAGATCTGGTAAAAGAATAATGAAATTTAAAAAAATTTTCAGGCCGTATGGCCGATGAAAACTATATATATACTCTAGTTCCACAAAAGCCTATTTTGTGAACAAAGTCAGCTTCTGGGGCTACAAACGCTTTGCGACGCTCTTCCAACTCTTGCGAAGGAATCAATCCTGCTGGGCCACTCCAACCAACCTTCTTGGCTTGCCACCAATTGGGATCACTTTGGTTAACAACCTGTGATTTATCGTTAATGGTGCTGTATGCCAGATGTAATTCAGCAAATTACCTGCAAAATATCTCCTTTTTTGAAAGCGAGACCAATCTCTGGACATGGAAGTAGTTTGTCTTCTTTCGGATCATAGTCAAAGTGAGCTCGAACGCAGCACTGTAAAGGGAGACGACTGTTAGTTAAGGAAGAAATAGGTTTAGAGTGCAGCCGGTTATTAAGCCGAGAAACAGACGACCGCCGTGGATAAGTGAGTCGAATCTGCACCGTTATTCGCTGGTTGTCTGAGACACCCTGAACTTGTGAACAGAGGGTTTTCTAAAAGTGGAAATCAAAACTACGGCCCAGGAAAACCGCTACGCAATCACCAGACGGGCAGAATGACCGGCTCACTTACCACCGTAGCGCTGTTGATCGTTTCTGAAGCCAGGATTGTGCTAGGCGATTGGCCTACCTGAGCCCCATTAGAACCATTCTCTTGCGGACTGGGTAAGATCTTCAGTTGAATGTGTTCCCTGCAGCGTGCGATTTCAACCTGAATCATCGTGAAATAAAAACTCTGTTATTTCAATTTTATTGCACACACTAAGCATTCTTGTTCTACCTGCAACTGTTCCGCTGAACGAACGACGACACCATTAACTTCTCCAATGATGTCACCGACGTGAAGGAGACCTTGACGATCAACTGCTCCTCCAGCAAGTATTCTCGCAATAACCAACTGTCCATCTTCAGTTTTTACTGTCAAACCCTTAAAATTTGGTCGAAAAAATGTTTTATCACGTGGAAAAACAGTACGTGAATACAAGTAAATAGCTGATTGTACCAACGGCTCTCCGGGATTCTTTCTGATACCAACAGCACGTACAGCACTGATATCCGCCGGCATCTCCCAAGAAGAAAAATCAAAATTTCCGAATATAGGTTTACCAAACGGTCCCTGTGTAGACGTGGAATCAGGCACTTGCAGAGTCTCCGTCACCACGTCGTGCGTTTCCAGCAATGCCTGTCAAAATGAAAGCATACCATGAAATTCAACCGCATCTTTGTCTTATTTTTTTTTTTTTTTTTTCAGAATTCTATACTGCTAACGGCAATAGCCAAAATTTTGGAGGGAAACGAAGCTACATTTTTAACATATGGCAACAGTTTTTAGAAATGTCAAGCTTGGAAAGATATTACGAGTTAAGCGTGTTAAAAGGTTATTATTACTGTTAAGTGAGGATTCTCAAATATTTCTCTCAGTTGTTTTCCTTCAGACGAAGAATTTAATTGTCCAAGGATATCGCCAAGTACATCGACAAGAAGAACGTTCGTCAAAGAATTGATCGGAGAAACAGCCACCGCCTAATCAAATGGAACATCGCACCATCGTTTTTGTTAGACATATACTTGTATGATTTTCTTCTGCGATCAAGCATGAAAGAAGGTTTTGTCTCTGCATTTACGTTCTCCTTTGTGGCCGATAGGCATAAACAGTAACCTTGATGTTGCTACAATAAATTAGAAATCACTGCTATTGCCAGACACTGTCCCACAACCACAAAAATATAACAGCATGCCAGCACAGTGCTTTTTAACTTAAAAGAAAACATGGTGGGCACCCAAAATAACAATGCACTATCAGAACACTACCGTTTAAATAGACGCCAAAATACTTTGATTTATCCAAGAGCAGGTGAGGACAGGACAGGGCAGCTGCGTTGGACAATAGGCGCACTTTGGAATTGCAACTAGCGAACACCAAAATAATAATCAAGCACGTTGAATGTAGAGGTAAACTGCAACTGAAAAACCAAGTGTTACAGTAATTGCTTTAACGGAAACACGAAGTTTCGACAGAGTGAAACGGTAGCGTCCACTGTGCGACACACCTTGTGCTTCTCTTGTACCTGTTGCTGGAAAGGGTAAGCAAGTAAGGCCCAAGCGTTTCCATAGCCTCAGGTGTAAACAGAAACATTTTTTAAATCTTTAACTATTCTGATAAAAAACGCAGAACTCCCTGAGACGGAATGTAATTAAAAAACAAGAATTCGAAACAAATTTCCATCTTATTGGTAATCTTATTTTAAAAACGAAATAAATTAAGAAACAAGTGCCAAGGTGTAATGGCAACGCGGGCTTCGTTACCTAGGGGAAGCGATCATGCTGGGAGGCGTGGTAAGTAGGGATATCGTGCCCTGAAGGGAAATAGTTCTTTAAAACAGCTCCATATAATATCCAGGCTTCATCCGCATGAGCGGAGAAGTCCACAATTGTTGTTTGTCACGTACTTACATCTAGCGGTCAGAACATAGCTACAAAAACCTCGAGTGTTGCCTTTTCCAGGTGTATACTGTTTAGTTGCTTTCTTGAGTTCGCTGTCGTTTTCGAGATTTATTTTCAATCGTTACATTTCCTGGAATAAGATAAGCCACTGATACGCAAATCTATTTCAAGCTCCTTTTAAAATACCATAAAAATTCTGATGAAATATGAAAAAGTAATACGAGCAAATAATCTGTTATTTTTGCCCAAGCTCACGAAAAACAAATTTTTCTCGATAAGCCCTCCCACTACTGTTTAATACTCAAGGCTGCCGAACTGCGTCAAACAATTTTCATTTCGGATTTCGATCGTCGTCCTATCAGAAACAAAAACAAAAATGTGCTCACAGCACCAGAAACACAACACAAAAGCTTGTGAATTAGCTGAGTATTGACACAGACTACGAAGTCACGACCGCTCGGTGGACATGCTATGCACAGCCTCTCAGAATTATATCACCTTACGTGTCTTTTCTTCGTAGTAAGTGGTATTAATAAAAATCTAAGCCAAACATTTTAAGACACTCACAAAAGTTAGCCAAACAAGCAGACGAAAAATTAGTTTGTGAAACATCAAAACGTGCATTAATTAAACTGTAAGTTCAGTAGTGATGTTAGTGGATGTGTCAATGGTGGTACTAGAAGGGTGCATGCAAGTAGGCACCTTATGCAATTCATCCGGCAATGAATTCTCCACCTGGCTGGGTGCTTCCGGGATAGACGGCCGAAAGATAGAAGTGTTGCTGTAAACATCGGAAATCGTGGTGTTTTCGTCATGTGGAGCTGGCGGCGACGAGGAAACCACAGCTAATTAGACACAAAATACAGACAAAACAAAAACCGACATCAGCAAGTGGCCTGTTAATGGCTTCATGCAGACAGGGCAAGGACAACATTCGAAACCATGCTCTAGGAATACCATGTTTAGGTTCATAATCCAGTTGCAAAGTTGAAGGGTTGACAGCTTCTTCTTCTTTAGCTTCAGTTATGAACTCCGCACCAGGATTTGTAGGGATTTCGGTGACACTTGTTCGGGTTCCTTCAAGTTCCATTGCGGGAGCTTTATGAGCTGTAACATTGTGTTCTTCCGATTCAACTGGCACTTGCAGGCCTTCATCAGCTACTTCTGTCACGCTGTGGTCAACAGATTTAGACCATTTCTTCATTCTTAACGAATCCCTTGTAAAAGTGATGAAACGCTCACCAAGCTTACTTCTGGAAGACCTTAATGCTGTTGGTGAAGCATTTGGGATATTTTCAATTTCAAGGGGATGCTCATCTAGTTGAACAGATTTCGGTCTGGTAGTGGAAGATCCTTTGCCTCGCTTTGTTAAAATTCCAGGACTACCTGTACGTCGTTCAAGGGTGCCAGGCTGCGAATCTGTTTGGAACATTCTCTTTAAACTGAATGAACTGCCAAATGCTAAGGACGCTGATCTCTGGGATTTCTTGTTCTTTTCCATTGTGTCTTCGGTCGGGCTAGTTTCCGCGTCCACCGATTTTGTTTTCTTTATCTTGGCAAAAGAACTGCGGAATTTGTTATCTTTCTTCAAATTCGGAGCATCCAAGTTTGATGCAGACGCTACTGGAGTCTCGTTGTCCTTTGTACTCTTCTGACGTTTAAAAAAGTTAGCTATCGTCCTTCGTTTAGGTTTCACATTTTCCGTCGGTTGAGTTTCATTTTTCATGGCAGTATCAAACATCGGCTCTACTTGTTCCTCGTTAACCTCTTCTGTGTTGTCATCCGTTTCTGGTTTAATTTGCTCTACTGTTTTCGATGAAGATCTGAATGAGAAAATAGATTTTTGCTTTGAGTTGGTTTTGTCCAACGACTTCTTAGAATTTTTTCCTTTTTGTTTTTCTAAATTTTCAACTTTGGGGCTAGACTCGTTATCGGCATTGTTTAACGCCGTTTCAGGATGTTCTTCTGATTTTTCCTTTCTACTGTTCTTGGTTTTCTTTTCCGATTTGGATTTCACCTTTTTCTTTGACTTGCTTTTGCTTTTAGCTTTTGATTCGCCGCTTTCTTCCTCAGAGCTGTAACTTTTTCCTTCCCCGTCAGTTTCGGCTTTTGCTTCTGATTTGTCTTCGGGTTTGTTTTCTTGTTCCTGTTCAATTTTAATTTCCTGATTTTCCTTGATTTCACTATCTATGGGATCATCCTTCACCGGTTCTTCTTGGACAGGCATAGATTTCCGCCGCCCAAATGTTCCGAAATTTAATATTCTGGACATCCTGTTATTTTTTTCCGAAAACGGAGCTTTTGCTGTTGCTTCTGGCGTTGTAACTGTTTCGCCTTCTATTGGACCAGGTGTTATTCTTTCTTCTGCCGTTGCTTGTATTTGGACGTCTTCTTGCTCTTTCAATTTTTCCGCACGCAATATGATTTCCAATTCATTTTCTACGGCCACTTCTTCCTCTGTCCTGGTGGAAAAATCCGCGGGAAGCGGTACGGTCTTGTACAAGTCCTCAGGTTTTAATTTTTTGTCCTTTTTCTTTTTTCGAAATGAATTCATGAGGCTACGTGACCACGAGCTGGAACGAGGTCTTTCGGCATGTGATTTGTCCTTTCTCGCTTGAATGGCAGGCCTTGGTTCATCACTCAACTCTTCTACATCTATAGACCATTCGGAACTTTGGGATTTGTCAGAATACGTTGGAGATGGCGGAGGAGACGGTGGAGGCGATGGTGGGCGAGACGGTGGAGGGGTTTCATCCAATTCTTCCACTTTTTCATTAGTTGAAGGTAGCTGAGGAGGCAAACTGCCGACACCAGTTTGATTCAGTAAAATTTCCATGGTGTCGGTTTTCTTACCCTTTACCATCTTCGGTATGAAAATGATTGATTCGCTGATGGAGTAAAGGGCGAGAGACAACGCCTCGTACCACCGGATAAATAATGGAGTTCGAACAACCCTTTGGACGGAAAGTAGTAGATTGTGTAAGAGTCCCCCTTTTCTCTTTAAAGACTGGCAGTCGACTGGAGTCTCAGATTTCCTAGTCGGCTGGACTGTATAACGCCGAATGGAGGGGTAGAGTATAGAGAATAAGGGGAGGGAGGTGGCCATATTATGGCAGACACGAGTTGCGTAGTCAGGTATCTCAGCGTTATCGTTATGGACCGGCATACCAATGATTTTCGTCTCCGTCATATACAACGACCAAAAGTAACCAGCTGCACACACACACACAAAAGAAATGTACGCATGAGTGAAGTAAAATAAAAACAGCCATGCCAGTCAACAAGCACTGGAAAAGACCCACGCTGCCCCATACCGGTACCGCCTCATTAACTTGCAAAAAAGCACTCCCGTTACGATTCAGGAGGAAACGGGTGTGCTTTAATAAGCCCGACTAACGATGGCTACCCAAACAACATAAAAAACCGTTGACAGCCTTGCAAGGAAAATATTGTTGCGGTACGCAGAATATATAACTAATCATTAAATGTGCAAAGAATAGGTTTTAAACTCTAACGTATTTCTGACTTTCGTAGGTAAGCAGTTCGTCCAACAAAATTGCTTTTCATCGTCACGTGGGAAACAAACACAAATGAATCAAACCATTCATTTGTGTAGTCGTTGGCAGACGCCTCCTCCACGTGACGTCAAGGCGGTGTTGACTTTTAAAGCAACATTTCCCGATCAATACTTCAAACAGCTGTTTATTCAGCATTGTGGAATTGACCTGCTGGTTATATCCTGTGATAACCCATTCTCCTCTACACGCCCTTACGAACGCAGAAACCTTAATTTACTAATGAGCATTAGTCAGTTTTAGGTCATCTTCGGCTTAGCTGTAGAAAAATGGAACACGTCCAATGACGTAACAATGCGCAAGTCGAGCCGGCTTTGGCCACCATGACACTTTCACTACTTTCGTCTGCTTTTATCTATAGGTGAGATAAAGTTTTAAAGAAACACCTGCCTGGTTGTTGAACTTCAGAACGATGAGGTCGGTCAGCGGTTCTTGATTGACGTGCCTGGTCTCTTAAGCTGAACAGAACCATTGCTATTCTTAATGCGAGCAGACCTGCCAGCAAACTAAGTCAATGAAGGTCGCTGATAAAGCCGGTAGGCAGCTACCCAGAAACTCTCCAAAAACTTGGACTTGCGCCATGCGGTTTGAGCTACTCGCCTTGGAGCACGTATACCTTCCAGCATTGTAACATTTCGTTTTTAAGCCCAACTTACCAGGTTATCGATTGAGCACGAAACGAACAGAATCCTCATCACGTTAAAATCTCCAGTTAAGCGTTCCAATATTTAATTTATCTCGGGGGCTTTACTGACGATCGGGGGGAAATACCTCAAAATCCCTTTGTTACATGTTTGTCTACATGACTCAGCGGCCTGATACAATATTACCCTAAAACCAAAAAGAAAAGCATAATAAAAAAATTTTGGGACCAAAACCTTTATTGAACCCATCCTTCCAACACAGTGAGCACGAAGCTCCGAAGACGTAATGGCTCGGATACGCCATAGAATTAGATTCCTTAGAAGTCATTGTTCCCCCATTGAGAAGCCTGAAAAAATATATATATGTGTATATATTAAGGATTTGTATCAGCTTTGATGTCGAAAATAATGAACTTTTCAGTGCGACATTAAACTCAACTTACATCTGCATTCCGAACATTAAGTTTCTTCTCAATGTCAGCAGCTAGCTTCTGAGAGCGCACGGAGAGCATTTTGGTCTTCTCAATGAGTTGCTGGTAAGGCGATACGGTTTGAGTCGCCATCACAACGTGTCCTTGCTGCGAGTCGATTTTGGCGTCAAGCCGCGCATTTCGGATCAAGTTTACTATCCAGCGTTCAGCGTCTTCAGCAGTCATGTTCAATTTTTCAGCCAACATCCTAAAATGGGGTATTGAAATAGCATTGTTATGTATGCATAAACGACTTTTTTCGTACCACGTACTGTGTTTTAAAATTAATGTCAAGGCTTCCGACTTTGGCTATGAAACCTTTTAACGTACTTGATACTGATGCACTGGTGAATACGACAGAAGGTCTCGAAAATCATCAATCGGGCATTTTCGATAAAGTCATCCAGTACGGCAACCAAGAAGAAGTCGTTCAGCAACACATCTTTACATTGGCGCAACTTCTGTTGGGCAGCGTCAAAATCAAAGTTCACATACAAGTGCTCAATGAACTCCGTAATCGGATCACGGTAAGCATAGGATTCCTATTTGTGTTATTTTTATATATATTATTATCTGAAATGACGATATTTAAAATAAATTCTCTTACTTGTTGAATAACTTTCACCAAATCTTTTAGCATTGTGCGGCGATTCTGTTTGTTGATAATAACAGCGGTGGTCAAATATCGAAGAATATGAGGACACATGGTTTCAATAGCATTTAGATACCTGTTTTGTTTCGTTTTAATTTTTAATGGTCACATACTGTGGATTCAAATGATTTTTTTTTTTTTTTTTAACTTACTGATTTTGGTATAGCAACATTTCTACAATCAAGTCACGGCCTTTTGCGTGATTGAAGAAAATGAACAGGGACCAGTGAATAAGCCAGGTTCTTTGTTGCAAAGCTTGGAGTGGGGTATTGAAGGTGTTGTTGTCAATGTATTCCTTTAACCTATTCAAGTCTTCTAGGGCAGTATCCCAGTTCTGCATCAAAATTTCAGACGCCAACTTGCCCCATAATCCATTCAAATAATTCTGTGAAAGAAATAAAAAAGTTCTTGTTGATTATTTCAAATATAACCTAATATATAAACTTACTTTATCATTTGGAGTAACTAAAAAGCGGTGAAAGTGGAGATATTCAGCAGCACCACTATAATTACCACATTCATACTGAAATTTGGCAAACAGGTATAGTTTGTCAAGCATTTCTGGCTTTAGGCCATGGTTTTTGGTAAGGTAGTCTAGTAACTGCCTTGAGTCTCTGGAGGACTGAATCTGCCGGGTAACTTCTGGATTCATAAACATTGCCAAAATTGGTTCTGTTTCTGCTTGCATCTTTTTTAACTGCTCAACAACTACAGTACGCTTATCCTTCAGTGTCTAGATGTCAGAAAATCGAAATTAAACTTCATAAATATATGCTGAGGGTTAGCTCTATGCCTACTGGGGGAATTTCCTGGTCAGGATACAAGTTTTTATGGACATCCATGGCAAAATCAACCATGTTTGTTTTGCTAAGCAAATCCAACTTGGCGCGTAGGAGCTCATTTTCCTTATAGATCTGCAGAAGGCGAAACATTATCAATAATTTCTATCACCGGCATTCTAGCAGAGGCCATGAGATGACATGTCACATGGAGTACATAAGCCGATCACATTTATAGATGTATGGCCATTACAATTATTTTTTTACAGAAGATATATATAAATATTTTAAAAACTTACACCTTGAACTGCTAAGAATTCAAACAAGGGAAAAACCAAATGTTGGTCCAAGTAATTCCCAAGTTTACTCGTAAGATCGTGTTCCGCCATCTTTAGCAAACGACTGGCCGGCGGTTGTCAGATCTCACAAAAGAACTTCAATGTAGTTTGTTTCCACATGCGCTGTTGCGCGTTGGGCATTGCAGCTTGTGTCTTTTCATGTCGATAAGCAAACAAATTTCTTACCAATCATAGAACTATACAACTCATAGACAACATCCTACAACTTATTATATGAAAAAGATAAATTATTTTTGTAATCTATTTTTACGCAAATTTGAAAGTAAATGCAAACATGCTGAGCTGAGTTTCCCTACCCATATATTTGAATCAATAAATTTGACATTTGAACAATTAAGTTTAACAGATGCTGTTCGAATACGTGTATATATCAACTATCGAAAGACACGTTCCAATTAACGATTTGACCAATCGTTACGACGTAACTAGAATAACTTTTTTCTGTTATCATTCTTTTGCCTTTATCATTACAATACGGGTTATACAAGGCAAAAAAGTGATCAATCGAACGGTAATAAGAAACGAAATAGTGGATGATAATACATATTGAAAGAGAATCTAGGCTTTTTTGCCTTCATTTTTTTTTTCAGAAAGCACGATCGTAGTTCAAAAATGATTTTAGCTTAGAAGGAAGTGGAATTTCCATAAGACTACGTTTCATGTAAAAAGTGTAGTTCTCTGGAGGGGTAACACGGCTGCAGTCTGGTGTTTCATTTGTGTCGCTCACTGCTCCTTCATCCTCGCTTGAATCGGAAGTCTCTTCAGCATCCATATGACTTTCAAATATAAGCAATGCCGCTCGTTCCCTCTCTTCTGCTCGGAGAGAATGCGTAATGAGTCGTATTCCAGGTCGAGGGCCTCGAGTTCTAACTTGTCTTTCTGTTTCTTCAGGCATCGTAGTTGCGTTTTCCCTCTCCGCAGAAGCCGCCTATAGCAAACGTGAATCCATAGTATAAAAGAAAGAGATAGAGGCTTGAAGAATTACATGCTTTTCTTTGCTTACCATTGCACCATTGTTGACTGAGGAGTTGCGCTCAGAAACTGACGACGGTCTGCCAGATGATTCCCCGGCTGGGGACTGATTACAAGAAGAGGAACTTCGCTCACTACCAGACTCTAGGAGATCGCTAACACCGCTATCGAACTTTTCCCGCTTCGTTTTAGCGCCTACATCTTCGGAGTCGCTTAGCGACTCAGCTGATCGCACTCCAGCCCGTCGGTCAATTGATATTTCTTCATTGTTAGGCGGTATACAATTGTGTTCAGAAGAATCATTCGACGACATTTCTGCGGCTTCCGCCGGTTCAATTTCAACTGGTGAATCACTATCGCTGTCGGTATTTGCAAACAAGGGAACAACGCAACGACGCATAACAGCCCTTCTACTCGTCTCCTTTGGTTGTTTTCGGCTGCGATGCCACAAGTCAGGGTGCTCTGCGCTTACTTTTTGCCGAAGTACTGAACGTATGCGAATTCGACATAGGTTCTGAAGGCTATGTGGGTTTATGGGGGCTATAAAGTGAAAAGATATAAATATATTATTTATTAAATTATTCCTATTAAAATATTATAAATTACTAACGTAGAACGGTGTCTTCGATGAATTCTTGCTGTGGAAGTATCAGAGAAGAGAAAGAAACTGGTAGCACGCGGTTAACTGACCACGAATTTTCATCGGTTCGGCGGATTTGTAGTAGTTCATCGTTCACGGGCATGACTAGTATTCCACCAATATCGACAAGCTGCTTTATGTAATTATTATAGACTTCAGGGCAAGCCGCACCACAATATATGCGATCATATCGCCGATCGGTTGCAGCCAACGACAAGCAGTTGCCTTGTTCGAACTGGGGAATACAGAAATCATACTCGTCTATCGCAGAATTCCCCTTGATGAACGCTTGTAGCTTTTCGTGAGCATAGTCAATTACTTCCTGATGTATTTCCAGTCCATGATTGACACCTCTTGAACCTGTATATAAAGAAGATGTTATAACTTTTTCCATGTATATACCCGACACAATGAAAAAGATATAAAAAATAATAATAATAAATAACTGATGTATATAAATATGTACTTAAATATATATCTTGTTTTTGCTTTACCTATAATCAACCCAACCATCGTGCTAAGATATCCTGTCCCACTGCCCAAGTTGAGAAAACTCATTCCTTCTTTGAGTTCCAGACTTTCCATAACTTGAGAATATATACATGGTGCTGACAAATGTAAATTTTTGTTTTTCCAAG
This sequence comes from Daphnia carinata, assembly GCF_022539665.2. Taxonomy (NCBI): domain Eukaryota; kingdom Metazoa; phylum Arthropoda; class Branchiopoda; order Diplostraca; family Daphniidae; genus Daphnia; species Daphnia carinata. The sequence continues at coordinate 7,980,253 of NC_081337.1, forward strand.
CTAAGTCTTTGTATGCTGTTTGTTTGTCTTCATCTGTGTAGTAGAATGCTCTGTCAACCGCCCTGAAAACCCGTTCAACCTCAGGACACTTCATGTAGTCAGCACGGATGAGGTTATCCACAAGTGCATCATTATTTTCTCCTGAGCTTACTGCTCCACCCATTTTTAATACCTGAAAAGAGATGTAACAGATCCCGCAAGACTTTTAGACAAGTCCTAATTAGATTATTCTGACTAACTAGTTGTTTAATATGAGAGAATTAATCCTACTTGATTTAACTTTGATGTAAAAAAAATGCTGCAAAAAAAACGAAGACTGCTACAGAGCTGAAGCCAACGCTCAAGATTTTTTGCACGAGATAAGCTTAACTGGTGTAACGTTTGTTTTTCTACGTAAATGTCACTAAGATGACGTAGGGAACAAAATCTGGCACTAAACTGTAGACGCGAGCGTAACAACTACTATATACCGCGAAAAAGGTAAAATAAAATTCTTCCGCGATTTAAGTTGACGCAGGATGAATCTTTTTTTATGTATTTGCAGAACGCAAAATACAAACACAATACCGACGACGACGAAAGGGTAATGTTTTGTTGGAAATTTTATCTGTTCCGACATTGCCATTATTCGTTTTGCATGCTTTATTGCGCAATTTCTTTTGGACCAAAAGTAGAGTAGTGGATAGGGCTCGACCCCGATTACCTGAAACCCGGCTGAGCCCTAATTATGGACAGTAGACTAGGTTTAACATAATTCGATATGCCTGTTAGGAGCTTATATGAAATATATTAGAGAGTACTGATACAAACACGTTAGCTAAGGAAAATCCTATCATTTTTTCCCAACGACAACTTTGCATCAACGCGTACGAAATTACTAGTTTGATTCACCTATTCAGATGATACTTTCAACACGACGTAAAATTGTCGTGTGGACAGTGACATGTGTTCAGTGATATTTTCTTACTGAATTACCTTTTTGATGGTTCTGTACTTTACGTGTCGCTAAATCATTATGCCTGTTCAATGTATGTAATGCTTAATATAGTTTGAACAAAACTTAAAACATTTAACAGCTAACGGTTTAGGGAATAAGGCATCCTTTTGCGGTGTACATTACTCGATATGATGATTCATCATCATTTGAGATGGGTTTTAGTAGAAAAGTTGTTTTTACAAAAAAAATTAAAGAAAATAGTAAACAAAATAAAATGTTCTAATCAAAACGCGAAGTAATTGTTTAAAGATCCGGAAACCGCCAATTATTAGTTTTTAAATTTTTATAACAGTTTAGATGTCGACCTCAATAACACAAGCTATCAAAATTTCCTTACTTTGTAAAAGTGTTCCACGAAATATTCGGAGGAGACGACCAGACTGAGAGACGCCTTCTAATCATAAATCCTTTAATGACCATGCACCAGGATTTGATGGCTGGATTCGCTGTATCCTAGCAGTTACTGTCCTAATCGATATATACTTGTGCATAGTGTCGAAACAATATACGTTGACGACGACTGAACGACGTATAGCTCTGCTAGAGTTACGTAATGGGAGTGGCTCCAACATTATTAAAAACGAGAAGTATAAGAAACATCTTGAATGTAATTTCCTTAGGGGAGTTTTATCTCGTTAAAAAGGGAGTCATTCGGTTTGAGTCTCTTATCCCACTATGCAAAAAAGGTAGAAAACTGGAAAAAAAAAAGTGTTACGTTATATACGACAGAAAAAAGAAAAATATATGCATGTTGTCCCGGAAAAATTATTGGGAGACATGTATTGATGTTCGATTGATACACTCAATATCCACAGAGACTGTTAATTACTTTCATTTCTTTTCACTTTTGTCTTTTGTAATTTCTTCTTTCTTTTCTTCTTTCTTTTCCTCTTTCTTTTCCTTTCCTTCTTTATCTTTCTCGTCTTTACGACGTTCGGCATCCCTAATGAAGAATACATATACAATTAATGCTTCCCGGAAACTAATGAAGACTGTTAAATATACAAACCGGTTTGTAAGTTTGTTATTGATAAGGTTGTGAAGGGCGATGACGGATCGAGTGAGCGATGCTAGGTAGACAACCAACATTTGATCATTGGTTTTGGTGTGTACGCATTTGACAAACTGTTGATCCGCCACATCAGGCAATAAATTGAAGATATCTTGTAGCTGGTAAACTACGGCGTGGTTCACTGGCAGTTTTCCTTGTATTACCTATTTGTGAAGAAAAAATTACAGGATCACATTATGTATCTATCTGTAAAAAACAATCACAAAATGTCACAAACTTTACCTGGTCTAAGTATTCGTGTATGTGTCGGACTTGCTTCAAGAGGCCTTTCAAACCTAATAACTGTGCTGTAATCCTCTGTGATAGAGTTCCAACAGTTGTGTCCTTAACATCCCGAAGCAAATGCTCTACTCCTACTTCTTCCGCCTCCTCTGCCCCAATCTCACTTGCCAAATGTTCAAATGTTTTACTAGTAGGAGTGCCATCCTTTTTTATGACACCAGACATTTTGGATGTTAATTCTTATTGAGAATGAATATTTACGATTTAGTGTTACTTACATCATGGACTTCTTCAACAGCATGGTAAGCTTCAGTTGGGAGCCCCATATCTCTTGGTTCAGCATCAATAATCACTAAGATGGAGTTAGGGCAATACTGTCTGATAAGTTCGTTGATGGCAACATCATTCTGATGAAGTTTTGGGCCAGTATGATACCAACCAACAATCTTTTCCTTGGCTAGACATATATTTGATTAGTATTTTAAGCAGTGGCAAGAAATATTAAGCTTTAACTGAAGATTACAGAAGAACACATACCATTAACTTTCTTGAACATAGTAGACATATTCTCCAAATAGTCGTGATCCAAAAACCACACAGACTTGTCTTTGTCATCTTCATCAAAAGGAACTACAAGGAAACCAAAGGGTCAAATGCATTAAGGATCCCGGAAATCGAGAGATACGGTCGAAAAAAACGCACCTGCAAAACTATTTGAAACATCCAAAACTCCTTTACTCCTCAGACCACCGAGTAGGACACCCACTACACGCTTTTGGTTACCGATTTTGCTCATACGTGTGAAATGGTCCACGACGCTCAACAAAACGAGAGGGTGTACAACCACATTTTTCACGGGGTTTTCTGTAGCAGGCATTATTTAATGAAATGGCGAGTCAATTCGTATATGGTGTGAGAAAAAAACCAAAAACGAACGCCGGAGAAACAAGTTCCCCAAGCAATGAGAGAATGACTGTTCAGAAGACGAACTGACGTGACAATTGCTACGAAGAAGAAAGTGGCTCCAACTACATTTTAGTCATGACAGGGCATTATGCTTTGTGCATTGATTTTGAACATTTTGAATCGCTCACTGCTTCAGTGGTTTTTGGAATCATGAATTTACGACACATATGTTGTAAATTTTTTCCACAAGAATGAAATCTGGATAGTGAGCCTTGTACTGATTGGTAGTTTTTTTTTTCAACTTTCTCCATCCGCAGCATATTGCTACAGTTTGAAAGCCATATGCAGGACAGGAATAGCATTTCTACAGTCGCCTTAAATGACGTTATACACTGATACCTTTATCTACTTTCAATAGCACGAATCAATGTGTAATAGATGAATAATATAGTAGCAAGCTAAAAGCCCGAAAAGCTACAGCGAATTCGATTTAATAATAGTTGCTTTCTTACATGTCACATCCTTTGAATTCAATTCTCTCCTTGCTGATCAAAGTTTTATTTTGATACCCTACAGTGGTTGAATATAGCAGCAGACTTGAACATTTCCTAACATGGAAAAAAAACTGCAGGATCCAAGTGTCAGTCGTACGAAACAAAATGAATTCCTTTCTGTTTTGTTATCGCATGCCCTAAAGGCAAGAGATTTCGAGATCAAGTTAAAGGTATACGGAAGAAAAACATTACTCTGTGGCATAATAAATTTTGGGTTCTTTTACATCTATATTGGATACAGAATGTCTTTGGATAACCAAAACTGCCAATGTAAAAACTGTAGTCAACAAATACCCAAATGCCAGTTGAAACGTCTGTTTTGCATGAAGACGGCAACCACCATTACGTAAAATATTGGCGGTTTTCATGCGGCGTGTAAACAAATACATATATATATTCATTCATTTGAGAGTTGAATTTCGAAAGAGACCCAGTAGTATAGTGCCTATTAATGAGTAAAGACGGTATTGATTTTTCATAAAGGCTATGTGAATGATGGGAAGGTAGTCGTACCAGGAAGATTGGCAGACAGCTGCACGTTAATGCCGTTATTGAATTCACGCACATATATTTCATATAATTTCGCGAGTATATATCAACCATTACATTCTCGTTCAATCTTTTGCTTGCTCATCGTCTTCCCAAGACGCTTTTTGCACGATTAAACACGTTCTATTGAATGTGTGCACAGCCATTAGAGCAAAAAGTTGTGAGGCATTACCATGGTGATTGATCCACCACGTTAGATTTCCACACACCTCCACGTACAAGGCATCTATCCAAAATACCATGCCTCCAATTATTTGTTTTCTGCAAACATTGACACGCCGTCTTGCCTTTATTCACAGCACGTATTTGGTGCTATATCAAGTCAAAATCCGTGACGATATGGTCGCGTAACGCTTAAGAGCGTTACATGATCTCCAGTACAACTATACGGTAAATGTATATAGTACTTTATTGTGGCTGAATAGAGAATCGTTTCTCTTAGTTTGACAATAGAACTCACAAAATGGGGACAAGTGTACGTTTTCTCTCATTGTTGGCAGAGAACATAATGACGTACATAAACATTGACAACAATACATTCAATGACTTGCATACATCAATGTGCGAATGTCTATTATCTAACTGGTCGATAAAACACCTTTTGTGACTGCGGTTTTAATCAAGATGTTGTCAGGACAACAAGAAACTAACAAAAGAACAATGGGAGACAAAGAGTTTGCAAAAATTTTCTTCTTTTCTTGTCCATAGATGGCAGTATTTCAGAGCATGTCACTGGATTGGATGGTAGACTGGATGCAAGACGAGTACGTCATTTCGACTTCGCAGGTCAATTGGTTGATTTGCATCGACGTCATTGGGATGTTGTTGATCAGATGAGGCAAATTATCGTCGTCGTCCGTACATGCAATCTGCGAACGTTCGTCCTCTCCGTTAAAGACGCCTGTTCCCCCTACCCCACCGCCATTCACGCCGTTAACAGTAGCGTCAGGACGCTGCACAGCCTTTTGCCTGGACGACGACCTGGAAACGGAAATGGAGGTGGCCAACGCGGGACAATGGCGGCTGAAACACCGCAGTAAAGGACTGACGATATCACGGAACTCGTTTCGGAAATTGTCATTGTACCAGCCGTAGAGCCAAGGATTGGCGCAGGCGGAAGACATGCCCAGGACGTGGCACACGGCATAGATGATCAGCATGGTCTCTTGATCTTCAGGCTTTTGGAACGGGTTGTACAGGTCAAGCACCAGGTTATAAACGTTGAGTGGCATCCAACAAACCGCGAAGATGAAAGCGATCGTAACGAGCAAAGAATTCAGCCGTCTCAGTCGCTATTTTTTTTTTTTTAATTTCATGCCAATTTTTTAGTGGATAGAAGAAATAATCATCTATTTAAAAACTGGCATGTTAAACTGAAATATTTTAATTTGATTTACCTGTTTCTCTGACGCTTGTTTCTTCGAATCTTTTCCCATTGACATCATGAGCGATTGTCGCAAACGTAGACGTCGGCATATTTTGGCGTGAACGACGGACACGATGAGAATGGGCGCCGCATATTGTAATACAATCGTGGCCGCTGAGTAGAGAGCTCTGCCATGTGCAACTGGCCAATTTTCGTAGCAGTAGTCAACGGATTCGACGCCTATTCCGTAATGCGATGGCCAAAGTGAGTGATGGTCCAGTGAACGGAATAGGAACATAGGTGCCGCTAGGAGAAAGCTCAGTGCCCAAATAGAAAAAAGGCCGGCAGCGGCGCCTATCCGCTTCAAATAGTCTGTCGTCGGATACA